>NC_061088.1:75637132-75647132 GCF_015104395.2 Macrobrachium nipponense
TATCTATTTCCTTGATGCTCTTACCATACAGCTTGATGTCGTCCATGAACATCAGATGGTTGATTCTGTTGCCTCTTTTCTTGAGTTGGTAGCCGGCATCCATCTTCTGTAGTACTTTTGTCATGGGAATCATGGCTACTACGAAGAGTAGTGGGGACAGTGAGTCGCCCTGGAAGATCCCTCTCCTGATATTAACCTCTGCTAGTCTTATTCCAGAGCTTGTAAGTATTGTATTCCAGTTGCGCATTGTATTTTTGAGGAAGCTGATGGTGTTTTCCTCTGCCCCATATATTTTCAGGCATTCTATTAGCCATGTGTGTGGTATCATGTCGAAGGCTTTCTTATAGTCTATCCATGCCATGCTTAGGTTGGTTTTCCTTCTCCTACTGTTCTTCATTACCATTTTGTCTATCAGGAGCTGGTCTTTTGTGCCCCTACACTTCCTTCTGCAGCCTTTCTGTTGGTGGGGGATGGTGTTTGTCTCCTCTAGGTAGTTATATAGCCTTTCACTGATGATACCTGTTAGTAACTTCCACATTATTGGTAGGCAGGTGATAGGCCTGTAGTTACTGGCTATATTTCCCTTACTCTTGTCTTTTTGTACTAAGGATGTTCTTCCTGTGGTCATCCATTTGGGTGCTTGATGATTTGAGATACAATGCTGGAGTTGTTCTGCTATTCGTGGGTGTAGGGCCTTGAAGTTTTTGAGCCAGTATCCATGGACTTCATCGGACCTGGGGCTTTCCAGTTTGGCATTTTTCTTTAGTTGGTGTCTGACTGTGTCTGTCGTGATCTCTGTGAATCTTTGTTTTATTCTCCCTGTTTCTTCTTCCTTGACTTCCTGGAGCCATGTTGCATGTTTGTTGTGTGATATCGGATTGCTCCATATGTTTTCCCAGAGTCTCTTACTTGGTTCGGCTTCAGGAATTTCTGGGTGGTTGTCTTCCCCTCTTAGTTGGCTGTACAGTCTTTTCTGGTTGGTTCCGAATAGTTTGTTCTGTTGGTATCCCTTATTCCTGTTCATGTACCGTTGGATCTTATGTGCTTTGGCCTTAAGCCTCTGTTTTACGTCTTCTATTGTGTTGTTTAGTCCCCTCTCTTGTACTTTGTATTTCTCGTTGAGTTCCTCCCTTGTTTTCTTGCTTCTTAGCCTTTTTTCTGCCATCTCTTTCAGTTTACTCAAGTCAGATCTCATCACCATGATTTGCTTTTCCAGGCGCCTTTTCCAAGGAGGTTGCTGTTTTGGTTTCTGTTGGGTTGGTTGTGCTGGTGGTGTTGGTGTTCGAATCCCCATCAGTTCTGCTACTAATCTTGCTCCTGCATATGTCAAGTTATTTGTTTCTGTGATACTGGTGGTGTGTATTATGCCCATTATTTCATTGACCTCACTTGTTTTCTCCCTTAATTTCTTGGTGTTGTAGGCTTTCATGGAGGGGATCTTTGTTCTCTCTGTATCTGGCTCCATCCATTGTCTAATCTTTTCTACCCATTCCGTCCTCTCTGTTACTTCGTCGGTGTTTCTTCGTGTGTCGTTGTTTGATACCTCATCATCCCTGTCGTCTTCTGTGGCATCGTCTCTCAGTTCGTCTTCGTGTAATTCGTTGTCGTGTGACATTTCCCTTTCCAGTTCTTCTCTTTCTGTTGGGGAGAGCCAGTTCTTTTTCTTTATGTTCATTACTTGGTCTGCCAGCCTCTGCTCTGTTTGGGGGGTGTTATTCCTCTCATTCCAGATGTTGACCAATCTTCTTCTATATCCTCTCACCGTCGGGTTGCTTCTGATGTAGCATCTCCATATTTCCTTATTTTCTTCTCTTGTCCATTTCTTCCTTTTTGCCTCTGTAGCTCCAATCTCAGGCTGTTGATTACTCTCGATGTGGTGATCAGTTGCTGGATGACGACCTCCAAGTACCTGACCGTCTTCCCCTTCAATTGGGTTGAATACCTGGTTGCCGGACGAAGCTCCTCTGTTGCCAGAGGTTCCATTTACGTCGTTGTCGTTTATTCTTTCATTTCTTTCCATCATTGCTGAGTTTTGCTATTTAACCCATAGCTGGACCCTACCCCATCAGGGATAGGTACTCATTTACAGCTGAGTAGACTGATGAAATTATGGTAAAGATCCTTTCCCAAGGAATCAACGCCGAGGAGAGCGGTCACCCATCCAATGACTGACCAGCCCCAATGTTGCTTAACTTCACTTAAGTCTATTGACGACCTAACCCACTCCTCCACGGCGCCACATATTATTATTATTATTTATTGTTATTATTATTATTATTATTATATTATTATTATTATTATTATTTTATTATTATTATTATTATTATTATTATTATTATTATTATTATTATTTTGCTAGCTTGATTTTGCTAATTACTTAACTGTTCCCTTGTAACGTCAAACCTTATTATTATTATTATTATTATTATTATTATTATTATTATTATTATTATTATTATTATTATTATTATTATTATTATCATTATTATTTTACAGGCTTAATTTTGCTAATTATTTAACTCTTGCCTTGTAACGTCAAAACCTTTATTATTTTTATTATTATTATTATTATTATTATTATTATTATTATTATATTATTATTATTAATTTTTATTATTATTATATTATAATAATAATAATAATAATAATAATAATTATAATAATAATAATAATAATAATAATAATAATAATAATTAAAGGTTTTGACGTTACAAGGGAACAGTTAATAATTATTTTATTATTATCATTATTATTGTAAATTATTATTATTATTAATTTTATATTATTTAATTAATTAAATTAAATTAGATAATAATTAATAATTAATTAATAAATAATAATAATAAAATAATAATAATAATAAAATAATTAAAGTTTGGACGTTACAAGGGAACAGTTAAGTAATTATTATTTATTATCATTATTATTATTATTATGCAGGCTTGATTATGCTAGTTATTTTAATTGTACCATTGATGGGAATATTTTACTTGTAATTTCGTGCGTCCTTTTCATGCTGGTAGTCAGCACACGCAAACACTTATCTTCTTCTAGACTCAGGCCCAAACATATTTGCGAGATTACTTGTCTTCTTGAAATAGGGGAGGGGATTGACACACGAAATAGACGAAAGAAGGTGAAAATGAAATAAGAAGTTTGGATGGAGATGGGAATGTTGAAACAAGAAACAAATCATGAACCAGAACCCCATAACAAAATTTTTTTTCCCTTGAATCAATGCTGTCATGGAAGAATAAATCAAAAAGATATTATATGTAGACATTTTGGTTGAGCTACCGTGAAGGTTTTATATATACATACCATACCTAAATATATTATATATATATATTATATAATAATATATATATATATATTAATATATATATCTAATATATATTATTATAGTTCTATATATAGATAGATAGATAGATAGATAGATAGATAGATAGATAGATAGATAGATAGATAAGTAGAGGAGTAGGGCATTAAATCTTTCATGTTAAAACGTATAGAATTCTGAGGCGAAAGATAATTTTCTGATTAAGGTATGAAAAATAGAAATTTATCGATCTGGGATTTATTATGTGAATTTGGGGTAAAATATATTTCGAATCAGGGATGCAGGCATTACAGATCATCCGAATACAGTCAGGATTAGCGACAGGTTTGACAAAAGTTACAAATGAAAGATGAGAGAAGTCAGTATGAAAATGTAAGAAATACACCAAAGTTTCTTCCGGTGGTGGCCTGTGTTGTTGGCCTCTATAGCTGTGCCAGACGCACGATCATAGCTAACTTTAACTTTAAATAAAATAAAAACCACTGAAGTTTGAGGGCTGCAATTTGCTATGTTTGGTGATTGGAGGGTAGATGATCAATATACAAATTTGCAGCCCTCTAGCCTCAGTAGGTGTTAAGATCTAAGGGCGGACAGACTATAGTTGGATATTCGAAGGACTTTACAAGTTGCAGTAGATTCCAGGTGAGCCAAGTTAAATTCTCGAGCATACCTCGCTCCTCTTTGTATGAATAGGAAAGCATTAATGTTAGGACATAAAGAAGTAAAATGTATCTGAACCAAAATTTGCGGTTTGAAGGTGAAAGATGAAATTTAACTTTATTAGAAAAAAATAATTGTGTGCTAAAGATTATATCAGAGGAAGATTTGGCTGGTAGGTTTCGTAATTGAAAGAAAGAGGGCCATAATATTAGTTGAAAGTTTCTGGAGCTAAAGAAATGGACCGAGGAAAGAGAAGAGAGGTTGAAAAGAATAAAAATAAAGCAAACATTTGATGAATACAAAGAATAACTCGAGAACAAACAAGGTTAGCTCGGTAGCAAGGAGAACTAAGGTGATGACATTCAGGCTGAAATATTTCGCGTCGCGAAAATATTTCATCTGAATTGATTTGCTCAGGATACAGACTGGGACTCCAAAACAGAAAAAAGTAGGCGAATGTTGAGAATAACGGTTTTATGAAGCTCACGTGCGTAACAATTCCGGAATAATTGGAAGAGAATAATTCAAGGACGTGAAAAGATAAAACATATTTGAAGACAAGGTGTATCACTTACCGTGTTTCCTCTCTCTCTCTCTCTCTCTCTCTCTCTCTCTCTCTCTCTCTCTCTCTCGGAATCGTAGCTTTTGTTTCTCTCGCCCCTCTCTTAAAATATACATGTGACACCGGGCTCCCAGCGCTATGTAATTCAACATTCATGTGCAGTTTTGTGAATCTGTTATTTGGTCATCAGCGATGTAGTCGGCTGGCTCTTTTCTGACCTTGGGAATCATAGAACACACACCACACATATGTGTGTGTGTATATATATATCTATAAATATATATATACATATATATATATATATATATATATATATATATGTTACGCTCACACAGTATATATATATATATAGTATATATATATATATATATATATATAGATAGATATATATATATACATACATATATATATATATATATATATATATATATATATATATATATATATATATATATATATATGCATATGCATAGATTTTATGTATATTTTTACTCTTTCACATCCAGGTAGGTTCAGGTCTTCCAAATCTTTTGTTGGCTATAGGATCTCAGCTGACACTTTTGTCCTATATGTATAGCATTCTGAAGTAGCCTTACTGACAGCTTCGTAATTTCTCGATTTCCTCACATCCTTTTTGGATCCAGGAGGGATACGTGTAAAGCTACCCTTCCTCCTGTAGTGGGATTCGAACCACTGTGCACCAGAAAGGTTTTAGCTAACGTTATGCTACGGGTTCGAATATGGTTATGGGAGGTAGGCTCGGATCCATAGGCGTGGATTGAAAAGTGTATTCAAAGAGATGTTTTGGGAAAAGAGCGGTTGATATTTTGCCATATCTCTCTCTCTCTCTCTCTCTCTCTCTCTCTCTCTCTCTCTCTCTCTCTCTCTCTCTCTCTCTTATATATATATATATATATATATATATATATATATATATATATATATATATATATATATATATATATATATATATATCAGTGGTTGGCACCTTCGCCTCACCAGCGAGAGACCAGAGTTCAGTCCCCTATTATTCCACTTCCGTATATTGAGACATTAACCCACATTTCGCCTTGATATCGGATTACTTGTAATTGGAAAGATCTTGCACCAATTTGGAATTATATAGTATATGCAAGTGCTTTACCCCCAGCCAGGATTCAAACCTATCTTCTTTGGTTTTGATGCAGAGATGGCTGTGACTTTTCCATTCAACTGTACATATGTGACTTTTCCATTCAACTCTACGTATGTGACTTCCATTAACCTATACGTATGTGAGTGTGCATTCCTGTGTACGAATGTAACTCTTCCATTCAGCTGTACATATGTGACTTTTCAATTCAGCTGTACGTATGTGAGTGTGCTTTCCTCTGTAATTATGTGACTTTTCCATTCAGATCAATGGATGTGACTTCCATTCAGTTCTATGTATGTGACTTTTCTATTCAACTGTACATGATTGTGCATTCCCCTCAAAGTATGTGATTTACATTCAACTATGCGCATGTGATTGTGCGTTCTTCTGTACGTATGTGACTTTTCCATTCAGCAGTATGTATGTGACATTTCCATTTAACTGTACTTATGTGACTTCTCCATTCAACTGTACACATAGTATGTAACTTTTTGCGTCCAGCTGTACATATGTGAGTGTGCGTTCCGCTGCACTGATGTAACCTTTCCATTTAGGTGCATACTTAGTGCATACACTGCAATATTCAACTCACCTTCGCCCCAACATGCTTATCAACCTTCCCCCCCCCCCCCTTCCCCTTCCCCCAACCCCCAACCCCCCAACCACCCACGCCTTCAGACTATGATAGGTTGGACGTGATTCCCATTTTAATAGAAACAGGACGAGAAAGTACTAAGATAGGACAATGATGAAAGAAATATGCGTACAAAAATATTTATTACAACTTTAAGCATATGTACAAAAATTACAAATGTCTCGATATGTACAGAGATATGCAATACACAAGAAAAATAATATTGCGAGAGGTAAGACTGTTCATGTTATGTTTCGGCAAAAGGTAAGTATTTTATTCGACGAATACAGAAACGGTGAAAATAAGAGTCGGCAGCACATACCACACTTATATATTGTCGAAATCACTCTGTAAAAAATCAGTCGACCTCCGTTTCGTAAGGTTTTGAGACAGGAAGCAGAAACTCAGAAACAAGATTAACACATTCTGTTGTATTGAAGTTCCTCGCTAAGTTTTAAATTGATGTAATTTGTAATTTATATCTCTTTCAATAGACTGCCTGGTGCCCGTCAGTCATCATTGCACGATTATGTAATAGGTGTTTTCTTTGATTTTTTTTTTTAAACTAATCATTCCTAATTTCTCGTGATTATTTGGAAATATACCAAAGGATATTTGCATTTCAGCATCGTGTTTGAATGATAATAAATATATATATATATATATATATATATATATATATATATATATATATATATATATATATATATATATATATATATATATATATATATATATATATTATATATATATATATATATATATATATATATATATATATATATATATATATATATATATATATATATATCTTTATATATATATATATATATATATATATATATATATATATATATACAATATATATATATATATATATATATATATATATATATATATATATATATATATATATATATATATATATATATATGTGTGTGTGTGTGTGTGTGTGTGTGTATGTGTGTATATATATATATATATATATATATTATATATATATATATATATATATATATATATATATATATATATATATATATATATATATATATATATATATATATATATATATATATATATATATATATATATATATATATATATATATATATATAGTGTTCATGAGTCGAGTCGAGTTTCTTACTCTGTTCCGTGTTAATAAAAACATGAAATCGGTGAGAGTTTGTTCCAAAAACTTCCTGTGGAGACCTTCATTTGATCCATATCTCTGGACATCTAATGTACATAACTAATCAGGAAGACATTATCTGGGGGTGAAACGGTAAATAAAAAAATAAGTAAATGACGAAATTGGACAGAAACCAAAGGAATCCATAACTATTCTCGTATCACAGATTTACCTATTCTGAAAAATAAAGAACAGTAAAGATAAATGTCACCTAACGTGACCCAAGGAATCGAACACACGGCGTAGAAGATGGTTTCGTCATTGTTGTTTTCCTGCTCCAAGGGAATGTCGACATTCAGATTCGAAAAAGTGGAATGAAATCTATTTTTTTTAATGGAGATTTTTTTATATCATTAATTTTATTTTAATCGTCGCTGTACACTTTGATAATAGGACCAAGCTGAAAGAGCACATTTAAATTTTAAATATCTCGAGAGCTAATAAAAAAAAATTATGCATGAGGGGACATTATTTTTAATGGTCATCGCTTTAGTCGTTTTATTTCCTGTTTTTGTGTTTACTTAGTAAAATAGACACTCTATGGACTTTCTAAATGTTGACGTAGCAAAGACAGATATATATATTCTAAAAATACCGCTAAAAATGTACGCCATGAAACACCGACTGTAAGACACATTAACAATATACAAACTATTCTTTTATTTTTTTAATATATTATATTTTACCAGACATTTTTCATTTTCGCCCACAGGAAAAAAAGTGGGCACTTGTCTGCAATGACACTCAGGGACAAGAATATTATGCAAAGAAGCGTAAAGTGGTAATAATAATAATAATAATAATTAATAATAATAATAATAATAATAATAATAATAATAATAATAATAATAATAATAAACTAATAATAATAATAAAAATAATAATAATAATGTTGTTGATGATGATAATAATAATAATAATAATCTTGAATTTATTTGTGTTTTAAAACTATTGCGCTCTTAGGCTTTAACTAGAAAATAATAATAATAATAATAATAATAATAATAATAATAATAATAATAATATAATAATAATAATAATAATAATAATAATAATAATAATAATAATAATAATAAGCTTTAATTTATTTGTATTTTTCAAAATGAATTCCGCCCTTAGGTTATAGCTTGAAAAAAATGATAATACTCTTTAATTTATTTGTGTTTTCAAATTAATTACGGCCTTGAGGTTTTAACGAGAAAGTAATAATAATAATAATAATAATAATAATAATAATAATAATAATAATAATAATAATAATAATAATAATAATAATAATAATAATAATAATAATAATAATAATAATTTCCAACTTTTCCTTCCGGTCCTTCTTTAATCAGTTTACCAGCGAAGGCTTTCGATATAATATTGAAATATTTTGATAATTCCGTTATATCCTTTCGGAAAAAAACGATGGCATTAACTAGACGTATAGAAAAAAGTTAATACCCAATACAATCATTATGAATTGTTTTACACCACGTCACTTATCTCCTGTTAATACGGCATCTGATACAGCAGTACTTTCTTTTTATATCATCATCGCAAGGTGCTTTCACTCAGCACTTGTCAATAAGAAAGTGTATTGAGAAAAATGATATTTAACGTCATTGGAAATGGACCAACCAACATGCACACTCTCTACGCAACGTTGCAAAGTTATCGAAAATGTCGTCCAGGAACTGATTTTAAAAAGAGGGGGTTGGGGGGGGGGGGGGGGGGGGGGGGGGGGGGGAGTTTCAATAAATGGCGAGAAAATGAGGAAATGACTCGGGCAGTTTACATTATTACATTGGCGTATCACTTTGGGTCTGATGAGCTACGATGTGCGGTCTGCGTAACGCCGCCAGCAGTTCCACACGGCGTAACGGGAGAACTGTCGACAAAGGATCCCGGTTAAAAACTAAAGCTTAGGACTATTGCACCATGGTAGGAACTCACCTCGGGGCTTTCAACCGTTGTTGCCTGGCGGAAGGGCGCGCCTCTTTTGGGGGTCCTGAGAGCGAATGATTTCCGCTTTTATTCGATTTCTCTTTAGGCTGTTTTCTTTTTCGTCTTAATGACTGTTGCATAGAACATCATGATTGTGCACACTTAAAACCATAATGGTTTTTAGCAAGCACGACCATTCTAGGGAAATTTATGATCTTATTCGGAATGAATAATGTGGGCTGAAGAGCGAATTCTCGGGAATTTGGACAAAATTCTAAAAGTTTTTTTTTTTTCCCTCTTTTTGATAACAGATTTTTGTTTAAAAGTCTTAAACAATCTGCTAAAAGCAGTTGAAAAAATGAAGTAATTTGAATACAATATTTTTTGGAGTTTTGCCCTAATTTTGATGACTGATTTTTTTTTCAAAAATAAAGAAAAATATAAAAAAAAAATCTCGGGACAATCAGGAATTCCTCCCAGTCCAGCCGACGGCGGCGCCCTTCCCCCAGACAAGCTCCCGAAAAAGGCTCCCCGAAGCAACAGTA
>NC_061088.1:75652132-75659632 GCF_015104395.2 Macrobrachium nipponense
TTGGGAAAACTCTCTGATATGCTAATGATAACTGTAACACAGACGTCTCTTAGACCAGATTGAGAATAACAATGAATAAGAATTATGCAATTACTGCACTGCAACTTAGCGCACAATTGTGCCATCCACGATATTGTTTTAATCAGTCTTAAAATAATACTTCAGAATTCATAATTGATGTTTAAGTAAGCCATTAATTCAGGCCTTTACATCCGGACCATAATTACCGCAAAATCCAGCAATTACGATTTATTTTTCGGGAATAAATTTCCTCTCCAATGACGTAATCTGGAATTAATGAGGGGGGAAAAAATAATTCCCAGTTGAAATTCAAGTTTATTCGAACGCATCACCTTTAATCAAGATCTTGGCGGTTGGTTGGACACTGCAGCAAGTAGAGGGGGGGGGGGGGCAGGTTTAGGGGAGGGTATTGTTAAGCATGGTAGGAAATCTAATTTGTGATGTCAGAGAAGATTACTGTAATAATAATAATAATAAAAATAATAATAATAATGTTTGCGATTTGTATGCAGTATGTTTCCTACTTGCGTTTACTACATGTAGTTGAAAGGACCCAGAATTAGTAGAGGAAGTGACAAGGAGATGCCTGGTTATCCAGCATTTCCTGAAGATCCGTTGTTCCCTATTCCAGTCGTCGACTTGTTTTCAACAAGTTTGAGATATGTATACAATAAGTTTCCCACTTGTGTTTACAACTTGTAGTTGAAAGGACGGAGATACCTAAAGATAAGTTCCCTACTTTCAGTCGTCGACTTCTTTTCAACAAGTTTGAGATATGTAGACAATAAGTTTCCCACTTGTGTGTACAATATGTAGTTAAAAGGACGGAGATACTAGTGCCTCATACGGTTATCCAGCATTTGCTGAAGTTAAGCTCCCTACTTCCAGTTGCGACTTGTTTTCAACAAGTTTGAGATATGTATGCAATATGTTCCCACTTGTGTTTACAACATGTAGTTGAAATGTCAGAGATACTAGTGCCTCAAACTGTTATCCAACAATCCTTAAGATCCACTCCCTACCTACGGTCGTCGACTAGTTTTCAACCTGTTTGTGATAAGTATACGAAAAATTTCCCACTTGTGTTTATATGTAGATGAAAGACTCAGAAGAGGCAAGAGAAACAATGCACTTACCTTTAGGTCTGAATCGTTTGCAGTGGAGTTGTGGTCGTTCGCTTGTAGTGCCTCGGTTTTTTCATGCAGTTCCGAGATTTTGGAATCTGACGAAGTAAAAATAAAGATGGGAAATATTAGATTTTGCTCGTTCATATTCGAATTATAAATCAGTTATACATTCACTCGTTTGTGGAAATCACCAATTCCAAGAAGTGAGTATATTTTCGCACACAGTGATGTTTCGCAACTGTAAGTGAAGGCTTAATTTAATTTCTTCCTTATTTTCTTTTAATTTCATATTCATTACAGTTTGGATATATATATATATATATATATATATATATATATATATATATATATATATATATATATAAAATCAAACTGTGCTGGAATACGAAATAACTAGATGCAAGTGCTCATTGCAAAAGTATTGATAGACACTACATACTTACATACAGACATACATACATACATGTATGTATGCATTTATGTATGTATTTTGTGATTATCTATACTTTTGTGAAGAGCACTTGCAATGATTGACACAATAAAAAAAATGAAGGTGTATTTCGTAAGGTATAAAAAAAAAAAATAGGATTGTTTTTAAAGGAAGAAAGTTTATATAAAATCCAAATGACAATTATTTAATGTAACGTCGCGTGCGATAGACGCACTTATCAAGCAGATGAGGAGAAGAATGTGACAAACAACGCTTTTCGCTTTTCTTGTTGTGTTCAGAGAAATTAAAACCTAGTTCATATTTCCAAGAAGGATAAATCGCACTAAGAGCAGTTACGGATATGAAAAGGTATTAACACTGTTTTATAGTGCCATTCAAAACACGTTTTACGAGAGAATGGGTGACTAAATGAATGTCCCATTGGTGTTCTAGTTAACAGCAACACCAGAGTGTACCGACAATCTCTCTCTCTCTCTCTCTCTCTCGTCTCCTCTCCTCTCTCGTCCTCTCTCATCTCTCTCTCTCTCTCTCTCTCTCTCTCTCTCTCTCGTGTATCCAAATTCTAATAGGTTTGGTTTCCACTGTGATGACCCGCGTGAAATTGACTTCGTGATTCTAAAGAATGCGTCCTTACATGGACTGGACGTGAGAGAGAGGCCTCTGCATGGGAGAGATAATAGAATGAGAGAGAGAGAGAGAGAGAGAGAGAGAGAGAGAGAGAGAGACCACTGATATAGTGTTGCATGTTGCCCTTTTGCCTCGTGGTCAATCATAGCAGTAGTACGAGAGTACCCTGCTTCATTGTAGAGTCGCAGAAAGCATCCGTTATTCAACACTGCCCTGTACTTTCGTCCATTCCTAAATGACCGGGAAGCGTCTTCATTGTGTTGGAACGGAAAGTTAAGATTTTATAAGCAATAGGGACCATGTCTATCGCTTCTTTACGAACACTCCATTAAGCAAATAATGGATATGGTTATAGATTTAATTTTACGCGTTCCGAGAACTCTGCGGCACTGAATGCTTTTAGCGAAACCCGCCTAACGTATTTGGATTCATTTGCTTTGACCAATTGCATGCAAGAGAAAACGTTCTACGGCCCATAAAGGCACTAGTATATAATATGCTAAGACCTAGGTTGAGTGAGGGGTTTCTTTTATTACACAGTATAGTACGTGAGGTTTCTGAATAGCAGACGGTGTTCGTATAACAATGTATAAGTGAAAGAAAGGAAAAGCGTTGTGTGGGGGCGGGAAGCTATCTAAAGACGGTACCTTTGCCTTCTGGGAAGTAATGAAAAGAATATTGTTCTCTACTCTACAAGTAAGAAATTCAATTGTTAAGCAAGTTTTGGTAGTGAAAATGATGATAATAACAGAAATTAGTTGTAATTGTAGTTGTTATTGTGAGAGTGATAATAGATTATAATTGTCCTCCAATTACTGTATACTTATTTGTGATATTTTCTTCTTGGAAAAAATAGGAAAGGAATGGCTTTTTCGACTGTCCGCCCTAGAACACCAAGGAAGATCCTTTACTGGTGGAGGGAGAGAGAGAGAGAGAGAGAGAGAGAGAGAGAGAGAGAGAATACTTTACATTGAAGATAGGAGTTAAGTAAGGCTACAAAACTCGGAGAGAGACAAATAGAGAGATAGAGAGAGAGAGAGAATATTTAGCATTTAAGTAAGGAGTTACGACTACAAAATTCGGAGAGAGAGAGAGAGAGAGAGAGAGAGAGAGAGAGAGAGAGAGAGAGAGAGAGAATATTTTGCATTAAAGTTAGGAGTTACGACTGCAAAACTGAGAGAGAGAGGGAGAGAGAGATAAAAAGAGAGAGTACAAAATTAAGAGAGAGAGAGAGAGAGAGAGAGAGAGAGACCATTACCGTTCTGGGGAGGAGAAGATCTCTTGACACACACGATGATGACCGTTATAACGGCCAGCATGAGCAGTATTCCCCCGGCCACTCCAACCAAGCCCAGGATCGGTAGAGTTTCTGAAATAATAATAAAACAAGGAAAATTATCTATCTATCTATCTATCTATCTATCTATCTATCTATCTATCTATCTATCATCTATATAATTACCCAGCAGAAAGGACCTACAGCATTTTTGGTTTTCAGTTACGTGTCCACCAGCAAACCGTGAATCTAACAAGCGTGAGCCGTGAGCTGTACCACGTAGTCACGTTGCCAAATATATATATAATATCATAATTATATATATATAATGATAATTAATTAATATATATATATATATATCCTATATACTATTTATCTATATATATAATAGATATATAAATATATATATCACCAAATATGTATATTAATATATATATAATGATATATATATTATATATATAATTTACTATATATATCTTATATACCATTTAATTTATATATATTAATAATAAATATATAATATATATATCAAATATATTAATATGTAATATATATTATATATAGATAATATACCATCACTTTACTCATCTTTCTAAATAAATATGTAAATAAGTAAAGAAAGGAAGTAAAGATTAAATAAATAAATAAATACTAGATAAGTAATTAAAGAAAAAAATGAAAAAATAAATAGAAAATACAACCAGTAAAGTATATTATTGAAGCAACACTTATTGACGTTGATTTCAGGAGCCACTATTTCTTTTTACTAAGCGAATGAAGAAGTAAATTATTAAACAGATGAACAAATGAATAAACGACCCAAGTGGTACTCACTCTTTCTGCTGAGTTCGACCTCGAAGAAATCCATGCCGTATTCGTTTTGGACGGAGCAGTTGTACCCACCGAAGTCCTCGAGCAAGGCGTTGCGGATCACCAGGGTATGACGGACGCCCAGAGTCGTCACCTCCTCCAGGGGCTCGTAACGGTCATCCTCTGCGGGTGGAGAGGTGGACAAGGTGTTCAGAGGCAGAGAAGATGTGGTATTGTTTCATTAATTAGGCGTTGGTTCAGGCAAGCTTTTAATGTTTCTTTTGGGAGAGATGAAGACAATCAGCTTTTGAGGTTTTAAAACTCACCTAAATTGAGGGGTTGACCTTGACTGAGGAGGCTCACCTAAATCGAGGGGTTAACCTTGAGTGAGGAAGCTCACCTCAATTAAGGGGTTCACCTTAACCAAGAAACTCGCCTAAATCGAGGGGTTAACCTTGAGTGAGGAAGCTCACCTCAATCGAGGGGTTGACCTTGACTGAGAAATTAATCTAAATCAAAGAGTTTACCTCATCCAAAAAAATTACCTAAAACTAGGAATTGACTTTGACCTAGAAACTCACCTAAATCGAGGATAAGACCTCAGCTGAAAAACTCACCTAAAACAATGAGATGACCTTGACCTAGAAACCCACCTAAATTGAGAAGTTGACCTCAACTGAGAACCTCACCTTAAACAAGGAGTTGACCTTGACCTAGAAACTCACCTAAATTGAGGAGTTGACCTTAACTGAGAAACTCACCTGAATTGAGGAGTTGACTTTGATTGAGAAAATCACCTAAACAAGGAATTAACTTCAACTAAGAAACTCACCTAAAATTGGGAGTTGACCTTTACCTCGAAACTCACCTAAATCAAGGAGTTGACCTTGACGTGCCCAGGTAATGAGGAGGGAAGTGACAGAGGCGTCTGTAATGAGGCATTCCAGTGCCACATTGTCACCCTGCTTGCCCCACTGCTGCCTCTCGCACCTGAGATTTGGGGGGCCCTGTGTGGGGGGGGGGGGGGGGGGGGGAATAAGATGCTGCTATAGTTAAGATTTGTCAGCGTCCATTTGCATGTCTGTGCTTTGATAATCTGTTATCTAGTGGTTTTATGAAGTTGTGAAAAAATTGCGTCATTTTGAAGTCACAAATTTTTTGCAGGAATGGTTATAGATCTTTCTCCTTTATTAGGTCAGAATTTTTTTTTATTATGTTGAGATACGAGATTTTTTCCCAATGTTCGGTTATACATTTTTTTGCATGCTTTTTACGTTTTTCACTTTATTTTAAAAGCACTGGTTAAATTTTACACAAATACATACATACATACATATATTCACACACACACACACACACACACACACACACATATATATATATTATATAAAAAATATATATATATATATATATATATATATATATATATATATATATATATATATATATATATATGTACGTACTTATGTACATAAGCAGCTAAAGATGGCCTGAAAACAGCTTTGATGAAGCTCTCTCACCTTGAAGAACAACCCGACGATGGCGGAGATCTCCGGGAATCCTTCGACCTTGGCGATGCAGAGGTAGTACCCTACCGTATCCCTGTCAGCCACGAGGTTGACCTCCTGCCCTTTGCCGACGACTGTCTGCGACCTCTGGTTAATCCACACGATGGTGGGCTGGGGCTCGACTCCACCTGGCAGCGTAAGGTCACGTTGTCTCCCATGTCGGCGTATTGGTCACTCGGGGCCAAGACGAAGGAAGGTCCGTCTGGTCGTTTGGAAATCCGAAAATGGGAGAGGTTGTTATGTGTTTTTTTTTTTTTTTTATGTTGGTGTAGGATTAGTATTGTTTTCATCGTAGAAACATAATAGTCAAGGTTTTATGGGGGGGTCGGGGGGGTGGGGCGGGGGCGAATGGGGATGGGGGACCAAGACCTTCAATATGATTAGACATAATTATAACATCATATATTTTCATTATTGTAAATCCGAAAATGGGAAAGGTTGTTATGTGGGTTTTTTTTTTTATTTTATTGTTAGAATTAGCCTCTTCATAGAAGAAAAAAAAGTCAAATTTTTTGGGGGGTTGGAATGATTATGATTTAGACAATCATAATTTCAATATTTTCATCATGATATTGTGCATATTTCATACCTCTTAAAGGAAGAAGATGGCCTTGACAATTTATTTTCATCCTTTTAATAATACCACGGATATTCAGAAATATATCCGGGACTTCAGGCACGAAACAAACTTCACAAAAAGCTAAATATTAACGTCCATTAGGAGTGTTTTACAGGTTACGCTAACTAAACGGTTTAGATAAATAAACCCCCTTCCACAATTCACTTCCAGCAGCAGAGGGAATCAGCGTTTCTTCCTTCAGGGTGGAAAATGAGAGGTATCGACCCATTAAAAAAAAAAAAAAAAAAAAAAAAAAAAAAAAAAAAAAAAAAAGCAAGAAACCGAGGGTGATTGGCATGGCATTATTCAGTGCGTGAGAACCGAAGTAAAAATATGACTAATCTTGGAGGTGTCAGCCCTTCAATTAGTTGGTTCGGTCTGAGTTGTGGCGAAGGGCGAAAGTGATTAGAAAACTTTCTCTTTTTTTATCTTTGGAATTGCAGTGACCGATGTTAAGGGCAGCCTTTGTGCAAAAAAATTAATAGAGACAAATTCATTTATATATATATATATATATATATATATATATATATATATATATAGATATATATATATATATAAACAAAGTTACAGCAGCCACGAAGGAAAGAGTGAAACAAATAGATGTTGCTAAGTACTTTCGTCTTATTACCAAGACACAGTTGTTGTGACCATCTCTTGGTAAAGCAAGACGAAAGTATACTTAGCATCTCGTCGTTTCTTTTTTTCGTGGCTGTAACTTTGCTTGTATAATCATCATGTTTTTACATTTTCGTGCTTTAAAATCAAACGTGGATATATATATATATATATATATATATATATATATATATATATATATATATATATATATATATATATGAATTTTTATCACATCAACGCGTTGTCATGTACGTGCATTAAGCTACAAATGCCCTTTATATCCAATTCGCTATACCTCGGAATTAATATAGTTTCATATATGTTAACCGAAGGGGAATTTTTGAGTTGATAAAAGTAATTTCGTCCTCTCGTGGATTCGA
>NC_061088.1:75664632-75667132 GCF_015104395.2 Macrobrachium nipponense
CCCTTCCCCCCTTCGCTAAAACCTTCGAATCCTCGTTGCCTGTTCACACTCGGTTTCGGGCTCTCGGGCCCCCCTCCCCCCCCCCCCCCCCCCCCACCCCCCCCCCCCGCCTCCCTCCCCTCCCCTCCCCACCCCACCATTGAAGCACGCCCCCAAAAAAAAAAAAAAAAATAAAATAAATCCCAAACAAAAAAAAAATAAAGAAAAAAAACGCCAAAAAAAAAAAAATGAGAAAAAAAAATAGAGGCCGCCCTCTTACAAGAGGGCGTAAGAGGGCGGTTAGTGATTACGACTCCGCCTTTTAATTCGGGCCTATTCCGACAATGCCGTCGAGAATTAAAAGGGGGGAAAAAAGAGGTCGGCGAAAAGCCTTTTAGTCCTTATTTTTTCCATCATGTATAAACTTCTTCTGTCTGCGTGTGTCTGGCGGAGGTGTAGAATAAATACGGGAGGCGCTCGATCTTAATTGGGTTGTGCTCTTGCGCTTTCCACTCTCTCTCTCTCTCTCTCTCTCTCTCTCTCTCTCTCTCTCTCTCTCTCTCTCTCCTTGAAAGGAGAAGAACAAGAAGAAGAAGAAGAAGAAGAAGGGCCGTGTTTGGAGAACGATATTCTATTTCACGTTCCCCCTTTGGTACTACAATTCCCGTTTTTTATTTTTATTTTTTTTATTATTATTTTTTTATGTTTTTATTTTTAAGGTTGGACGTTTCGCTGCCCGAGCGACGAGATGAAATGGTTCGTTCTCTCATTTATTTGGGAGTGTGTTTTTTTTTTTTTTTTAAGTTTTCTTTATTTATTGCTTCCTTCATTTGTGCTTTTCTTTTTCTTCGTAAATGCGGTAGCAGTGTGCTGCTCTTGATTCAGAGACGGAAAAATGCCACTCCCGTTTTTCTTAGGGAACGTTCCCTTAGATGGTGAATTTCTTGGAGATCTCTCCAAGTCTTCGTCTTAATCGTGGGAATAACACCACCACCACAACCACCACCACCACCACCACCAACAACAACAACAACAACATCTTAAGAAAACTTGAAACAACCAAATATTATATTGTAACCAATTATTTTTATGGTTATCATATAGATAATGTGAGTTACAGGTGCCAGAAACCTATAAGAAGAATTTGTGATGTTAATGGCAATAACAATTGCAGGGAATAATGAGAAAATTACGTATATATATATACTACATATATATTATACGTATATATATATATATATATGTATGTATGTATATATAGTATATATATATATGTCATATATATATATATATATACTATATATATATATATATATATATATATATATATATCTACATACATACTACATATATATATATATATATCATATATATATATATATATATATATATATATATATATATATATATATATATATACACACATATATATACGTGTGATATATATATATAGATATAGATATTATATATATAGATACCTATACACGTAGTGGTAGATATATATAATATATATATATATATATATTATATATATATAATGTGTGGTATGTGAGCATTGTAATAGCCCACAATGCCCTTTGTTTACTTCTCGAATTCTTTCGTGGTTTTTTTTTAGGGGTGGGGGATACGCTTGTGGCTACAAGCCTTGAGATCCAAGCGCAAGATATAGAAGAAATTATTATGTCCGGTAGAGAGAAAACAAAACCCGGGTTACCATAATCAACGACGAGGTCATGACCTTCTCGTGGTCAAGTCGGGCAACGTGGACCTCGTCATGATTATGGTAACCCAGGTTCGTTTCCCACTACCGACATTATTATTTCTTCATATTTCTCGCACTTGGGTTTAAGGCTTTGTAGCGACGAGCGTACCCAACAAACCACAAAGAATTCGAGAAGTTGGCAAGACAGCATTGTGGTTATTACAATTACATATGTATCTTGTAAAGGTGACAATATATATATATATATATATATATATATATATATATATATTATATATATATATATATATATATATAATATACTTTCATTTTTTCTATCGGGCAGTCCCGGAATAGTTAACGAAATGTACAATTATTCGCTCTTGTGCTGCTAAATTTCATTGGATCTAACTAAAGGAAACCAAGTTTTTTTTTCTCTCTCTTTTTCTCCCGGGTGTCGTGTTTTGTTAATAAGCCTGTCAGCATGAAATTTCAGCCCGTGAATACGATTACCTTACGTCAGGTTTTACGATAGTTTTTTTTTTTTTTTTTTTTTTTTGTTTTTTTTTTTTTTTTTTATGACCCAGCGCCGTGCTAACTCCAGTATCAGCTGAGGGAGGTTGACATTTGCCACTTAATATGAAGAAAGCCAGCGGGTCTATAAAAGGTTTTGTGCCTGTGGGGTCTCCAGTTTTCTTCTCTGTGTGTGGGAGTGTGTTTTTTTTTTATTTATTTATTTAGTTTTTTTTGCTCATTTGAAGATTTCTGTGCGTGTATGCATCTTCTATGGTCAAGTATTATCATTATTATTATTATTAT
>NC_061088.1:75672132-75684632 GCF_015104395.2 Macrobrachium nipponense
TTGCAACATTTTTCGTACCAAGTAGCTACTATGACCAAGGTAAGGCAATTTAATATACTTTACATCTTTACTAGCAGTACTGTACACCGGTCTGGGACAAAATTTCTCATGTAGAAAATTTTTCAGAACTTTGTAAAAGACAAATACGGGATAAGAATTTTCGGAAAAATAATTCTGGAGGAAGACCATGTCTTGATGAAATAAATTAAAATCACAACAGACATTGTAAGCTCTATTTATCATAGTACGTATTGAATTAAGTTTAAACAACTTTGGTGAAAAACTAAGATAATTCAATCCCAAGCCCAGTAAAAGTACTTTTCCTATAAACGGAAGTCTCAAATTTACCTCTATTTCTGTGTACCTGAACATCTAAAAATGACAACATATTATCCTGTTCTGTCTCACAAGTAAAAGAAATATTAGGATGACGAGAATTAAAATATACAAAAAATAAATCCACGTGTGAACGTTCCTTAAACACAAGGAAAGTGTCATCCACGTACCTACGATAATACAAGGGTTTGAAAGCAACAGGGCATTCAGACATCCAAATCTTTTCACAATAACCCATGAAACAATCTGCATATACAGGTCCAAGGGAATTTCCCATAGCAACTCCATCTATTTGATTATATAATTTACCATCAAAAGTAAAAATGCCATCAGTTGTAGCCAATTGTAATAACTTTCGCAAATCTATTTTACTAAGTCCAAAAGTTGTTATGTGGTTTTCACATATATTATTAAGAATAATGTCAGTTGTTTCTTTTATTGGGATATTTGTGAAAAGAGAGGTTACATCAAAACTAGCCATTACAACATCTTGGTTAAAATCGAAAGAACACAATTCTTTGACAAACTTGGAAGAATTTGGGACATTAAACTCACTAAAAGTTAAAGGTTTTAAAACTGGAACCAGAAACTTTGATAAGTAATAGTTAAAAGTGCCAATTGAGGATATAATAGGTCTCAACGGGTTTCCTATTTTATGAACCTTAGGTAGACCATACATATAACCGGGCTTTGACCCTGAAGCATATAAATTACTATATGTAACTTCCCCTATCTTATCTCTCAAACTTCTTAACATCCTATTTAATTTGTCTTCTAATTTCAAAATGTGACCCGCAATATCTACATTCAACATCCTAAATTTTGTATTATCAAAGAGTATTTCATTCATTTTATCTAAATAATCAGACCTATCCATCAATACAACACCCCTGCCTTTATCTGGCTTTGTAATAACAATACTATCATCGTTCTTAAGATTACGTAAAATATTGATTCTGTCTTTATTTAACTGATTGTCACCCTCCTTTCTACGATTAAAGTTTTTAAAAGACTCATTTGCAATTACTGAAATTTTGTTAAAAATTGAAATAAGGGTTTCACTACCACAAATGTCACTGTTTCTTAAAGTTGAACATAGTTTTTCAAAACTTAAAAAATACTTGAAGAAATTGAATTTCATGGGAGTCAAGGCAAATTCAAGACCAAGAGAAAGAACATCCTTTTCCTCTTTTGTTAAATTTCTGTTAGAAAGATTAAAAATTACTTTACTGCTATCTATTTTCTTACTAACGTCAACACCAAGATTTCTCAACTTTCTGCTGTGTGTAAGCCTAACATCTGTCAATTTCTTATCAACATTGGAATCCAAAATAGAAGACAGGCAATTGTAGTCCAAAAAAGAAAGATTATTCCTTAAATCCCTATTTAATCACGACACTTCTGTAAGAATTACCTCTTTCTTACGTTTTTGTGCTTTAACCTCAAAGTCTAATAATTTAAACTGCCATGAGAGATAAGTACTCGTGTTGTGAAAATCTCTGGAGTAAACCTTAAATTTAATGAGACAGAACAGGATAATATGTTGTCATTTTTAGATGTTCAGGTACACAGAAATAGAGGTAAATTTGAGACTTCCGTTTATAGGAAAAGTACTTTTACTGGCTTGGGATTGAATTATCTTAGTTTTTCACCAAAGTTGTTTAAACTTAATTCAATACGTACTATGATAAATAGAGCTTACAATGTCTGTTGTGATTTTATTTCATCAAGACATGGTCTTCCTCCAGAATTATTTTTCCGAAAATTCTTATCCCGTACTTGTCTTTTACAAAGTTCTGAAAAATTTTCTACATGAGAAATTTTGTCCCAGACCGGTGTACAGTACTGCTAGTAAAGATGTAAAGTATATTAAATTGCCTTACCTTGGTCATAGTAGCTACTTGGTACGAAAAAAGTTGCAAGAAATACTTAAGCATAGTTTTCCTCAAGTTAGTTTCAGATTTGTTTTTACTAACCCTTTTACTGTAGGATCACTTTTGAGGGAGAAGCCTGCTCTTCCTGTGGACCTTAATTCGAGTGTCGTTTACTTGTTTACCTGTTCGCAGTGTGGTCTGCGATACGTGGGATCCAGTTCCCGCTGGCTTAGACACAGAATTTTGGAACACAGAGGTCTTTCCGTTAGAACTAGGTTTCCTCTTTCTAAACCACCATTTTCTGCCATAAGGGATCACAGTTTAGCACAGGACCATCCTTTCACTCACCTAGATTTTAGAGTACTGTCTCTTTGCTCAAATAGACTGGACCTTTTAATTTCAGAGTCGCTGTTTATTAAGAAAATGAAACCGGAATTGAACAACAACTCGTCCGGTATTCAACTAGATATCATATAGTTTCATAGTAGGTACACAAAGTAGGTCGTTAGCCATTTTATTTTTGAGTGTAGTTTGTTTACCTTTCATATTATTTTCATTTTTATTTCTGTTTTTGTATGACTTGCGTTTTGTTTTAGTTTTTACGTAATTTTTAATTTTTAGTTTGTATGTGATGTTCGTTTTATTTTATGTTTTTACTGAAGATTTTAATCAGACAATTCATTTTAATGTAATTTGTAGTGATTTCTCATCCTTGTCATTTTTTCAGCCTGAAGATGAGGTTTTAAACCTCGAAAGCTCGTAATATTAAAGAATGTTCTTCCTAGTCTTGGCACTATTATTCATCATCAAGCTAAGATTTCCAAGTAGCCGCCCAATTACTGAGACTATATATATATATATATATATATATATATATATATATATATATATATATATATATATATATATATATATATATATATATAAAGTTACCTTTATAATTTTCGATAAGAAATATACAAGATTAATAATCTAATCCGGTTGAAAATGAGTTGTCAATTAGTCAATTACTGTACATAGCTACGACTGAAGTCAAATTACGCCTGTCATTAATATTTTTGTTGTGGGGGGGGGGGGGGTGTGATAACCCATACCCACCTGTACGTGAGGGCGCTGAGATCAGCGTTCTTACCCCAGTCATTAATAGGCACCCATACCCACCTGTACGTGAGGGCGCTGGGATTAGCGTTGGCAGAACAGGTGAGCGTCGCCGTCTGGCCCTCTCTGTACCCGTCCTGGTCGTGGGTGATGGTCACCTCTGGGGCATACCGTACCTCGACGCGCACCTGTAATTGACAAGAAGATTACCTGTCAGAGAGGGAAGGAATTATCCCGCAAATTCGGTAGTGGTCAGAGGAAGATGGATTATTGCCTTGTCAGGGGTTTTGTAACCGAAAAGAAATGTGCGTCAAATTACACGCTCTATATTCTTTGGTATGTGGTTATTTTAAGTTATTTTTTGATTTTGTTATATATTTAGTCATTTATTTTTTAAGGACAAGGGGGGGAGAGATTTCACCTGTGCGATTCGTTTAAGTTTTTTTTTTTTTTGGTAATTATATGAATATAACCTAAATTTTTATCAATATTTTTCTGATTTCTACAACTCCAACGAAATGAAAATTGTGTAAAGTCAGTTTGCGAGGTTGGAGGTGTAATAAAAAAGTATAGATCTATCTCGAAAACAGCTAACAGTAGATCTCTCTCTCTCTCTCTCTCTCTCTCTCTCTCTCTCTCTCTCTCTCTCTCTACGTAGATCACATAAAAGTTTTTGTAAGATAGTTAAGTTAGTAGTTTAAGGCTGTAGTACCTTCAGAAACCGATCAGCTTGTTAATTGGCCAAAAGAGTGTGGCCCTTTCATGATATCAAGGTCCACTTAGTTACTTCAGAAATCTTCCTCTTCTAGCTAATTAATTAGTTGAAGTGTTTTTAACCATTTAATGAATCTCCCAGTCTTTAAAGTAATTGATTAGTTTAAAGAGTTTTTAGCCACTTATTAAATCCCCATTTTTTTTTGTTCATTAGTTATTTAAAGTTTTTAACCATTTCATAAATCCTCCAGTCTCTTTCTTCAGTAAGTAATTAATGGTTTTTTACCATTTCATAAATTCCCCAGTCTTTTAGTTCATTATTCAATTAAAGATTTTTTAGCCATTGCATAAATTCCCCAGTATCTTACCTAATTAATTATTTAAAAGAGATTTGAGCCATTTCCTTATCACCCCACCCCATTTTTTACGATGTCAAAGTTAGGTTAGTTAGTTAATTAGCTTAGTAAATCCCGCAGTCTTTTAGTTGAATAAATAATTCAAGGGTTTTTAGCCATCTCATAAATTCCCCAGTATATCGTAGCTAATTAATTATTTAAAGACTTTTTAGCCATCTCATTACTCCGCCACCTCGTCTTTTACAATATCAAAGTTAAGTTAGTTAGTTCATTAGCTTAGTAAATCCCCAAGTCTTTTAGTTAATTAATTGAAAATTTTCCCAGTATCCTAGCTAATTAGTTATTTAAATAGTTTTTAACCATTTCATTCCTCCAGCACCCCCCCCCCCCCCCACCCCCCATCTTTTACGATATCAAAGTTAAGTTAGTTATTTAATTAGTTTAGTAAATCCCCAAGTCTTTTAGTTAATTAATTAAGAATTTCCCGGTATCTTAGCTAATTCATTATTTAAAGAGTTTTTAGTAATTTCATTACTCCCCCCTACCCATCTTTTACGATATCAAAGTTAAGTTAGTTAATTAGCCTAGTAAATCCCCCAGTAAGTAAAGAGTTTTTAACCATTGCATAAATTCCCCAGTATCTCAGCTCATTTAAAGAATTTTTAGTCATTTCATTACTCTCCCACCCCATCTTTTAAGGTATCAAAGTTAAGTTAGTTAATTAGCTTAGTAAATCCCCCAAGTAAGAGTTTTTAGCCATTGCATAAATTCCCCAGTATATTAGCTCATTTAAAGAGTTTTTAGTCATTTCATTACTCTCTCCCCCCCCCCTCCCCACCCCGTCTTTTAAGATATCAAAGTTAAGTTAGTTAAATTAGCTAGTTGGTGGAATTACCTGCACAGTGTTGGGATGGTGAATAGCGGGATTGGAGGCGGAGCAGGTGAACACGGAATTGTGATGCTGCCTCGTCGCCAGAAACTTGAAGGTCGATCGCGCGTTGCTCCTCTGACCGTCCTGCATCAGCTCCGTCGTGTATCTGATGCCCTCCGTCACCACCCGACCGGAGACGTCCAGCCATTGGATCTACAGGGAAGGTGGGGCCGGCGGTGATGGGATGGGAAACGTGAGGGATGTTGGCGGACGAGGACGAGGAAAGGGGGGAAGAGGAAGAAGAAGAAGAAGAAACCCATTATTGTAAGAAGGATCCAAATAGGTCCAAATGCATTTATTATTCTTATTAGTATTTTGTTTTTGTTTTTTTTTGTGGAGGGGGATCGTAGGATTTTAGTAGGATCTAATGCTTTTATTGCTTCATTATTTTATTATTTTTTTCGTATCGTAGTTTTTTTTTCTCTTGTAGGATCCAAATATCTAAATGATTTTATAGTTTGGTTACTATAATTTGTTTTCTTTTCGTAGGATTTGATAGGGTCCAGATAGGATTCAAATGTTTTTGTTGTTTGATTATTATTTTTTTCTCTTTTGTCGTAGGTTTTTGTAGGATTCTAATGCGATGCAAATATTTTTATTGTTTGATTGTTATTTTATTTGAGGGCGATAGTAGGATTTAGTAGGATACAAATAGGATCCATATGCTTTTATTGTCTATTATTTTTTTTGGATTGTAGAATTTAGTAGGATCCAGATATTTTTATTATTATTATTATTATTATTATTCTTATTATTATTATTATTATTATTATTATTATTATTATTATTATTATTATTACAGATCGTAGGATTTAGTTGGATCCAAATAGGGTGCAAATGCTTTTCTTGATATATATATATTGTATATATATATATATATATATATATATATATATATATATATATATACATATATATATATATATATATATATATATATATATATATATATATATATATATATATATATATATATTGTATCGTAGGATTTAGTTGGAGCTTTCAATATATACTTTTTTTTTTCATTTATTTACAGGTGCGTTAAAATACATATGTCATCGATATGGAAAGAATATACTTAATCCTGGAGCCTTTCTGGGAAACATATGCTTTATCCTCTATGAGAATATACTTCCGGTAGAGAGATGTATGTAAAACCACCGATAAACAGATTGGAGAGGTACAGGGCTAAAATGAGGTCTCTATTTCCCCCCGTAATTCATTCAGCCTTCAGTTAATTTAATTAAAATTCTAATTAACTGGATAAACACGGCCCACTACATTTTTCTTTTCGACGAATCAAGGGTCACGGATAGCTTTTTGGGGAGGTCATTACGATGGCATTACCACGAGTGCTGTTCGTTACTTTCAAAAGGAATTTGTAACTGCTAGGTATGGTACCCAAATTATATATAGTTTTCCAGCGAGAGCGGTAATTACTTTATGTATTATTATTTTACAATAATGAAGACTCATGAAGGAGCTTTTGTTTCATTCAGCTAGTGTGGTTTATTTCAAGCCGTTTGACAACGACATTCATTTCCGTGCCCTCGAAAATTGATGATAATTTCAAGACTTCCAGATTGAAATCTGTCGGTAATCTGGTACAAATATAATTGTTTTTTAGATTCCCAAATTGAAACTATTTATAATCTGTACGATAATTATTATTTTTTAGGTTTCCAAATTGAGATCTAAAGTTTTTTTATATATATAGATATATATATATATATATATATATATATATATATATATATATATATGTGTGTGTGTGTGTGTGTGTGTGTATGTATATATATATATATATATATATATATATATATATATATATATATATATATATATGTATATGTATATATATATATATATATATACATTCAATTTATGTATTTAGCCCTCTGGACCAGACTACTGTAACCCCCTAAGGTCTCTAGTGAAATTTAAGCTATATAATTTGTGCACTAACTGTTATAACTCTCAATGCATTTTTTTTCTCTCACCAATATTATTACTTTTACCAGTATTATGATTACTATCTTTTATGCTACCTCAGCTATTTTGTGGATAAGTGCAGATTACTAATTTTTCCTATCATGTTGACTCATATATCTAGATTGTGTATGTTACTGTGTATTTTGTATGTTCATTGTATATGGTCTTGAACCGAAATAAAGGATATTATTATTATTATTATTATTATTATTAGTAATGTGGTACAAAAATAATGATTTTATAGGTTTCCAAATTGAAAGATTTATGTTAATAATTAGCCGTGTGAACCCATGTAAATGTAAATGCTTAGTATGCAGACATTTAAAGTTAACCATTTAATGTAGAATAATAGAGTTTCCCAAATGAAATTTATTTTTGATGTGGTACAAAACTAACTTACACCTGAGAGATAACTATTAAACCAAAATAATTACCTATTTAGAGCCATTTAAAGAAAAAAATCTAATGCTAATAATGAGCCATTTAGAGGTGAATATTTAGTGTTAAATTAGCCATATACAGGTGAACATTTAGTGTTAAATTAGCCATATACAGGTGAACATTTAATGTTAATAAGTAGCCATTTCAAGGTGAACATTTCATTTTAATAATGAGTTATTTAAAGGTAAACATTTAATGCTTATTAAGTAGACATTTACTTATTTAATGCTTAATAATTAGCATTTTAAGCCACTGAAAGGTAACCATATAATTAATATTAATTAGCCATGCAAAGGTAACCATTGAATACTTGTAATAATTAGCTATTTTAAGTAATTAAAAGGGACCCACTGATTGCTAAATAATTAGCAATTTAAAGGTAGACATGTAATGCATATTGAAAAGCCATTTGAATATAGCCATTTAATGCCTAATAATTAGCCATTTACAAATAACCATTTAAAGCAATCTGTGACAATAAAGGGAAACCATTCAATGCATAACAGAGAGGCATTTAAAGATGTCCATTTAATACTCAATAAATAGCCATTTCACACAGACCATTTAAAGCAGTCTGACAAAAAGTGGAAACCATTGAACGCATAGTAACGAGGCATTTGAGGATATTCATTTAATGCCTAATAATTAGCCTTTTACAGCCGGCCATTTAAAGCAGTCCGTGACTGAAAATGAAAACCATTAAACACATGATAAAGAGCCATTTAAAGATATCTATTTAGTGCCTAATAATTAGCCTTTTACAGCCAGCGATTTAAAGCAGTCTGCAACAGAAAATGAAAACTATTTAATGCATAATAAAGAGCCATGTAAAGATATCCATTTAATGCCTAATAATTAGTCTTTTACAGCCGGCCATTTAAAGCATTCAGCAACAGAAAATGAAAACTATTTAACGCATGATAAAGGGCCATGTAAAGATATTCATTTAATGCCTAATAATGAGCCATTTAAAGCAATCTGCGACAGAAAATGAAAACCATTTAAAGCATAATGAAGAGCCATGCAAAGATATCCATTTAATGCCTAATAATTAGGAATTTAAAGCAATCTGCGACAGAAAATGAAAACCATTTAAAGCATAATAAAGAGCCATCTCAAGTTATTTAGTGCCATGTATGGCTAGGCATCTAAAGCAATCTGTGACACCAAGGGCTAAGATACCTCAGAGGGCATCATCACCTCACTCACCTCCGCCGCGGGCTTCCCTCCCCTCGAGATGCACTCCAGATACACGTCGACTCCGGCGGTCGTGGTAACCAAGGGCCCGCTGGTGATGATGGGCGGTTCCGGGGGCACGTAGACGGTCAGCTTGGCGGTCTGCGACCTCACCCCGGGGATGTCCCTCCACCCGGTCACTTGGCACTGGAAGTAGGCCTCGTCCTCCAGCGTCACTGGGCTGATGCGAAGGCTGAAGTCTCCTGAGGGAGGCGCAGAAGAAGGTGGATGATTGTATAGGCGCTTACGTATATAATCCATTTATCATATGAAATAATAAATCCAATTATTATTTTATTATTATTATTTATTATTAGTATTATTATTATATTATTTATTATTATTTATTATTTATTATTATTATTATTATTATCTAGTCACTTTTATTTGTATGGTCGGGATATTATTATTATTATTATTATTATTTTTTTTTTTTTTTTTTTTTTTTGTTTTTTTTTTTTTTTTTTTTTTTTTGCTCTATCACAGTCCTCCAATTCGACTGGGTGTATTATAGTGTGGGGTTCCGGGTTGCATCCTGCCTCCTTAGGAGTCCATCACTCTCTTACTATGTGTGCCTGTTTTCTAGGATCACACTCTTCTGCATGAGTCCTGGAGCTACTTCAGCCTCTAGTTTTTCTAGATTCCTTTTCAGGGGATCTTGGGATCGTGCCTAGTGCTCCTATGATTATGGGTACGATTTCACTGGCATATCCCATATCCCTTCTTATTTCTATTTTCAGATCTTGATACTTCTATCCATTTTTTTTCCCTCTCTTTCTCTTCAACTCTGGTCCGTCCCATGGTATTGCGACATCAATGAGTGATACTTTTCTTCTTGACTTTGTCAATCAACGTCACGTCTGGTCTGTTTGCACGTATCACCCTATCCGTTTTCTGATACCATTAGTCCCAGATGGATCTTTGCCTGATCGTTTTCTATCACTCCTTCAGGTTGGGTGCTCGTACCACTTATTACTGCAAGGTAGCTGATGTTCTTGCACAGGCTCCAGTGGAGGGCTTTTGCCACTGAATCATGCCTCTTTTTGTACTGGTTCTGTGCAAGTGCCGGGCAGTCACTTGCTATGTGGTTATGGTTTCATTTTTTCGTATTGCACTTCCGTACATATGGGAGTGATGTTATTTCCGTCTATCGTACTTGAACATATCTGGTTCTTAGGGCCGGATCTTGTGCCGCTGTTTATCATTCCTTCAGTTTCCTTCTTTAGCTCTCCCCTCTGTAACCCATTGCCAATTGTCATCGCTGGCTAGTTCTTTAGTCCGTCTCATGTATTGTCGTGCATTGGTTTGTTGTGCCAGTCTCTGTTCTTTCTGGTTTCTTTCTCCTGTCTCTGTATATTTCTGGTCTTCGTCTACTTTTATTAGTCCTTCTTCCCATGCACTCTTTAGCTACTCGTCTTCACTGGTTTTTAGAATATTGCCCCAGTGCTCTGTTTTTCGATGTTAACGCAGTCCTCTATACTTAGTAGTCCTCTAACCCTCCTTCCTTTCGTGTTATGTATAGTGTGTCCGATTTGCTCTTGGGTGTAGTGCTTTGTGTATTGTCATATGTTTCCTGGTTTTGTTTTCTGATCTATGCGCGGATTCTGCTTCGTCCATTCCACTATTCTGCGCTCTGTATCCTGATTAATGGCACTGCCCAATGTGTTAGGGCTTTTATCATATTTTCCGGCGTTGAGTTTTGACTTGAGTATCGCTTTAGTCTCTGCATATATTTCTTTTCCTGATGCCTGGTGTCCTCATCTCTGGTGTTTTAAATTCCCCTCCTTCCATTATTCCCAGGTATTTGTATCCTGTCTCATCTATGTGTTTGATGTTCCCCAGATACAATCCCTTACACTCGGATCAGGTATCTACCTCCTTGATGTCTTACCATACGCTGATGCCGTCCGATGAACATCAGATGGTGATTCTGTTGCCTTTTCTCTTTTCTTGAGTTTTGGTACCCGGCATCCATCTACTGTAGTACTTTTGTCATGGGAATCATGGCTACTACGAAGAGTAGTGGGGACAGTGAGTCGCCCTGGAAGATCCCTCTCCTGATATTAACCTCTGCTAGTCTTATTCCAGAGCTTGTAAGTATTGTATTCAGTTGCGCATTGTATTTTTGAGGAAGCGATGGTATTTTCCTCTGCCCATATCTTTTCAGGCATTCTATATTAGCCATGTGTGTGGTATCATGTCGAAGGCTTTCTTTATTAGTCTATCCATGCCATGCTAGGTTGGTTTTCCTTCTTGTTGGTTTTCCTACTGTTACTTCATTACCATTTTGTCTATACTTATTATTCTAGGTTCTTGTTGTTTCCCCTTATTATTATTCCTTCTGTTATTCCTTATTTACTGTTGTTATTATTATTATTGGGTCACTTTGGTGTGTCGGTCCTATCATGAGGGGTATAAATTCCCAGTATTATTATTATTATTAGTTATTTCTTATTAATTGTTATTGTTATTATTCCTGTTATTATAATTATTCCTTATTATTATTGGTTATTATTTATTTATTTATTGGCTTTATTTATTTATTTTAGTTATATTTATTTTATTTATTTATTATTTTATTTATTTATTTTAATTTATTTGCCTTGATTATTATTATTCATTGGTTATTATTATTTACCCTTATTCTTATGCTTTTTGTATTATTATTATTATTATTATTATTATTATTATTATTATTATTATTATTATTTTTTATTATTATTATTAGTAAATTGCTCCTATGAAGAGTTAAGTTATTACGTAAAATATCTCATCAAGAGCCATTTATTATATCAGTCTATTATATATGGCTCTACTGTCACTTATAATTTTACCAAAATTGATACTTTTATTTCATTAAGTTATTAAGCTTCTACATTCATGATGTTCAAGTTGTTAATTTATCAAAACCGAAGTAAAAGTGCACATTTGGAAAATTTTCCATAGAAAGTACGCACAGTAAACTTTGATTACATAGGTACACCTAACACTAAGTACTGGTATGCACATATGTTAAATAGAATGAAAGCGATTTGATTAATAACAGCATAGCATTGTCGACAACCCTTCAAATAACTTACAAGAAATTCTAATATTAATGAAATATAATTGGTTATTGAATACAAGGATTACAACAGTAGCATGGAGTACAAAAAGAAAATTTATAATAATAATAATAATAATAATAATAATAATAATAATAATAATAATAATAATAATAATAATAATAATAATAATAATAATAATAACAGACCACCAGTATCACAGAAACAAATAACTTGACATATGCAGGAGCAAGATTAGTAGCAGAACTGATGGGAATTCGAACACCAACACCACCAGCACAACCAACCCAACAGAAACCAAAACAGCAACCTCCTTGGAAAAGGCGCCTGGAAAAGCAAATCATGGTGATGAGATCTGACTTGAGTAAACTGAAAGAGATGGCAGAAAAAAGGCTAAGAAGCAAGAAAACAAGGGAGGAACTCAACGAGAAATACAAAATACAAGAGAGGGGACTAA
>NC_061088.1:75694632-75707132 GCF_015104395.2 Macrobrachium nipponense
TTTTTTGCGCATTGTTGGTTTTCACTCTGTAGATAGTTTGAATTGGATTCTTATGTTCTTTTGACATGGCATTCATCTTTCATTTTATGTAACTGTATTTTTTTTATAAAATGCTCTTTATATATTCAAGATGTTATTGTCTCACGTTCATGACAATCTGACATTTCCTGTACACATTACTTTAACCTTTGGGCATCAGAATTTCATTTTATTTTTTTATTTTTATTATTATTAGTTTTTGCATACCACAGGTGGGATTTTGACATTACAAAAATAACACACCTGTGAATACGCGGCATTGAATATTCAACAAGCTTCCTGGAGGTTTTGATCTGTTTAATTCGTTATTTGTATATCTATTATTTACGGAAATGAAACCTAGATGAATAATTCTCATATCAATATTTTGTATACCTTCTGAAAGCAATTTTTTGTACACCTGATGGCAATATTTAGCACACCTCCTGATAGCAATATTTCATACACCTGATGACATGTCAAGATAAGCGAACCCACTATTTTTCAAGACAATATTATACCACTTTGATTTATATTTGAATATATATATATATATATATATATATATATATATATATATATATATATATATACTATATATACATATATATATATATACATACAATATATATAAATCAAAGTGGTATAATATTGTCTTGAAAAATAGTGGGTTCGCTAATCTCGACATGATCAGATTGCAGACAGCAATATTTTGTACACCATCTGATGGCAATATTTTGTACACCTTCTGACAGCAATATTTTGTACACCTAAAAACACTATATTTTGTACCTTCTAATAGCAATATGATACACACCAGATAGCAGTATTTTGTGCACCTTCTGATAGCAACATTTTGTACAGAAACGAGCGTGAAAATATTTAGGGGGATATAATTAACAGCCGCGTTCCTCTCAAGATTCCAGCAGTTTAAATCAACCTAAATTATTTTAAGGGAGCGAGAATATTGAAGAGAAGTGAGACCAGACTTTGTGTCTGAATTCAAGGCATAATTCCGCCAGAATTCAAACGCAGTAGTCGGCCGCATAAATCTCTGTAATCTTGATATTCACCCAGAATGGAGACGAGGGTGAAAGAGGTGAGGAGAAGGAGGAGGAATGCGACAAGATATACTACAGAAAATTCATGAAATAATCGCAATATACGATGATAATTCACAGTGCTTAGCGGCAATTCCAGTTTTATAATCACAATTATCAAACGGCCGGTGCTATGGCGAATCCACACACTCTACGTCACAGTTACAATTACGACGCAGATCTTGTATATAAAGGTAGTGACATAACAACTCATTTTCGGAATTACTACAATTCAAGTGTAGTGTCTAGAATATGGCGTCCAGTACAGAGGTTCCAAAGTCGTTGCACTTCAGGGACCACAAGCCTTAATAATAAAATAGAAAAAATATTAAGGAATACTCGGATTCTCACGGATGTCCTGTGGTTTCCTCGAAGAAAAGAAGGTAGAATTCCGTGTTTCTCTGTACGTTTAACGTAGGACGTTGTTGATTTAAACTCACAGTTTCTAGTCATTTGCAATCTCTGGATTCCAGGCTTCTCTATACACGATCTCTTTGCTTTCTAACTTCTTCTAGTGTTGGCTAATAAATATGCCCAAATATATATATTATATATATATATATATATATATATATATATATATATATATATATATATCTAATAAAGGAGCCCATGAAAACACCAAAATGTAGAAAGAAAGTACTATATGTCAGAGACAGCTATTTCTGAAATATAGCACCTTTTCTTATATTTTGGTGGCTTTATGGGCTCCTTTTAGATGGGATTCTGTTTGTAACGGAACATTTTTACCAGGCATATATATATATAATATTTGCGTTGCTTCCGGGCTGATTAAGATTCAACATTGTCCGATACCACAGCTCCCATGTCAGTGGTTCTGGTTAGGGTTGGAATATATTGCTTCAAGGCCGCATACGCAGTGCCAGTGATGTTAACTTTGCATTAACTGCTGGGAACTGGACAAGTCCCTTGGGTGCATTAAAATTTGTATACTACATCGATCAATTTCCACATCTCTCTTGGGGGGAGGGCAAGGGGGCAAGGGGGGGGGTGGGGGCAGGGGGGGGGGGGTGTTATTGTTTCGCATGACGAGGGTGCTGACTGGGTTGTTCGTAGGCGTCTTGCCGACGTCAATTATTCTCCTCGTGACCTTGACCTCATCCTTGAACTGGCTAAGTGATCTGCGGCTTTTGTTATGCAGTATGATGTTTCTCGGTGATGTAGGCGAAGTCGCTGGTGTGATGCTGACTGTTTTTGTAACTTTGCAACCTTTAATATATAAATGTATATTTTTATATATATAATAATGCCCAAATTGTATAATATATATTATATATATATTCATTATATATATATTATATATATATATATATATATATATATATATATATATATATATATATATATATATCATTGCGTGCAATTATGCAAGTTAAAATTAACATAATTCGAGCTTGACTCTAATGATAATGGTACCACAGCTTTCAACGGCATTGTAATGTCATATATATATATATATATATATATATATATATATATATATATATATATATATATATATACATATATATATATATATATAGGTATATATAGTATATGTATGTATGTATGTATGTATATACCTACTGCATATTATCACGTATATGCTATATATATATTATATATAATATATATATATATATTATATATATATATATATATATATATATATATATATGATACCGCAATAGTAGAACTTTCGGGCGAAAAATGGGAATATCTGGGTTCGATCCGCAAGGGGGGCGGACAGAGAAGATGGGAACAATGGTCTTGAAATGACCCTTTAAATCTACTGAGACTCTGTTGATCAGATCGGATAGATATAAACCTGGTGGTCAGTCGACTGCTGTTACACAACACATGGGAGATATTTTATCCAGGTCATGGCGTCATGTTGGCTGATGTATTCACGGTTATAAATGATTTAACAAAACATCTTATGCATTTTTTTAATGAAATAACATTATAAGTTGGGTAAATATAGACGCTTAAATTATTCAGCGATTAGCATCAACGATATCGATTATATAAATTAATAATAATAATAATAATAATAATAATAATAATAGTAATCTAAATTCTGACTCGGGCACATATACGTGGGACATACAAAGTGGTGACAATACAAAGCACACAATCTAAATAGACGAGATAAAATAATAAAAATTTTAATTAGCAATATTCACAGTTACTAAAGTAAGAGCAAAAATAGTAGTTATGATAACGGTGATGGCAGTACTGATATCTAGAATAACAGTAAAAATATTAAAAATGTTGACAATTAGATTGCATACAGTTGTATGCCAGCCAGGGACCTTATAGGTGGTTACAAATGTCGGGTCCTAAGGGCTGCGAAAAGTGGTTAAGAGCAAGTCTCAGTAATAGTAGCTTCAGGTCGAATTGGACAGAGCAGTACAGGGTGTCCATAAAGTCCCAGTACCATTCTGGGCAATAAATACTTGTAATGGTACTGGGACTTTATGGACACCCTATGTAATATGTCAAATTTTTACAGGAAGTAAAAGTTTCTCGTGTTGATTGTCTTTTCAAGAGGTGGGCCATGAGAAGAATTATTTATTTAATTTGATAGTCAAAGGAAATACGTGGGTAAACGGTCTGAAGGCCGTAGTACTTATATTCCAATAAAATTTATACGGGCTTCACGTACTGCTATTACGAACGAATGCCATTTTGTGATATCAATTATGCGATTTTAGTCATAATAATCTTTTTATGTGTTTGTCAGTAGTCATGGAATACAGCTGATGATGAATAATTGCCGTCAAAACTGATTTATTATGTTTGGAAGCGTTCCGTTGTGTTTTTATGTTCACGGCCTCTCTCTCTCTCTCTCTCTCTCTCTCTCTCTCTGTAAGTATACATGTGACATGGAACTCCCAGCGGTATGTAATTGAACACTCACGTACGGAATATATATATATATATATATATATATATATATATATATATATATCTATACATATATATATATATATATATATATATATATATATATTATATATAATATATATATATATATATATATATATATATATATATGTCGAGACTGTGCATGGGGGTTGTGTTTTGCTTGTGCTTGTGTATGTCAAAATGTGATGTAGGCATAATTCTCTCTCTCTCTCTCTCTCTCTCTCTCTCTCTCTCTCTCTCTCTCCTCTCTCTCTCTCTGTCATGGTTAGATGAATTATGAAATTTTCTGTCACTATCGTTTTTCCCTTTTTATTATAATATATATATATAATATATATATATATATATTATATATATATATTATAATTTTATCCATACATACATATGTGTGTGTGTTTGACCCAATGTGTTGCGAAAACCTCTTTAATATTTTACTCCTGTTTTGCCTTTATAATCCTCATCTGTCAATTATTCGAGCTTTCTTTGTAAACTTATTTTCATATTTCCATTAGTCTTATAAGTAAAGTACAGTAAGTCGAACAATGCACTCTTAACTTCTCAAATTCTGTGCTCTTTTTTGGATGCGCTTGTCACTCGAGATCCAACTACAAAGAAACATGAAAGAAATCGTGTCGTCCGGTAGCGGGAAAGGAAGCCGCGATACCATAATCACGACGAGGTCACCTTGCCGAATATATATATATATATATATATATATATATATATATATATATATATATATATCTATATATATATATATTTATATATATATATATATATAATAAATAAATATTATATATATATATATATATATATATATATATATATATATATATAGTTAAGGGATTTTGGATCGCTGTTTAGAGTCAAAGACCGACTCAGTCCTCTGCTTTCGCCCAGCGTCGTATATAAATATACTTTCCCGAGATGTGATCACGGGACATACGTGGGATGCACGAGGAGGCTGTTGAAGGTTCGAATTGATTCCCACAGGGGCATAAGCCATAGAACAGGTAGTAGGTTATCTAATCCAGAACAATCCAATATACGTAATCACTCAAAAACATGTAAACATATATTGACAGCAAGGATTTTTCTATCTTGGGCCAACTGCGGAACGACAACAACCTGACAATTTTAGAATGTAGATTATCAAAGACTGTACCGTCGTTAAATACCCAAACTTCCTCTGTAAAATTTTGTCATTGCGTAGTTTGGCAGTGGTTTGCCTCATGTATTTTTTTCCTTATTTGTTTTGTACTCTTTCTTTTGTATAGGAGGTGTTTCTGAAAATTTTAGTGAAGTCCTGTACTTTTAATATGTCTGACTTTGGAGGTGCTGTTGAATTTTAACTTCTAACTTTTTACTTTTTACTTTATTGAGAGCTGTTGCCATGACATTTTTAAATAAATTTAATTAATTAAATTAATTATTAATGTTCGTAAATTATACATATTTTTAGCCTTGCAAAAAATGCCACTTGGAATTCGTCGCGAACGTCGGCATTGAAATAAACTGTTGAAAGATGAGGATGCCTTTCCCTACTACTTCCTTCGGGATATATCTTCTTTGAGCTCCAGCTCTGGCCTTTATGTGTGTATATATATATTTATATATATATATAGTATATATATATATATATATATATATATATATATATAAATATAAAAAATATATATATATATATATATAATATATATATATATTATATATATATATTTATTAATATATATATGTGTGTGTGTAAATGTATATAAATATGCATATATATGTATATATATGTATATGTATGTATGTATGTATGTATGTATGTATGTATGTATGTATGTATGTATGTAGATAGGCATATATAATAGGTGTACTGCCCTAGCAAGCTTTAGTATAATGCAAAATAAGTAACTGAAAATTAGATATAGTTCTGAGGATTTAATATCCCTTCGTTAAAGAAAGGAGACGGAGAATTGAGGCCCCTTACAAAGACAAGAAATAAAAAGCAAGAAGAAGAAGAAGAAGAAGAAGAGGCTCCGAAGACAGAAGAAACAACAACAAAATAAATAACCAGTCTCCTTTCTCCTTATTTCACTCTGTTCCCATTCGTCTACATCCGTCTTCTAGTATCCTCTTGAGCCAGGATTTTCGTCTAAGGATTTGAAATGCGATAAAGGATAAAGGATTCGGTCTTGGGAGGAGTAAAAGGGGCTCTTGCACGGGACCCCCCCCCCCTCCCCCATTGGGAAGTCAGATTCAAGCACCATTGGTATAAAGTTTTTTTTTTTTTTTTTTTTATTGGGCCGGTCCTATTGCGGATAAGGCTCTTATTGGCCAATCAATGGATACTAATGACGCTGGCAAAGGATGGAGCTACCTCCTCCTCCTCCTCCTCCTCCTCCAATCTCTCTCTCGACCGCCTCAAGAAAGGAGGAATGTGTGTGTGCGTGTGTGTGTGTGTGTGTGTGCATGCGTGCGTGCGTCTTCGCTGCTTCGTACCCTGTGAGAAGTCTTTTCTCAAAGTTCAAAAGATAATTATTGTGTTTCTGCTCACAGAGCCAATTTCTCTCTCTCTCTCTCTCTCTCTCTCTCTCTCTCTCTCTCTCTCTCCTGGCATTATACGGGCTGTTTACTGCCGAGGGTAAATTTGTCGAGCGCTGATTTCAATCAACATTTTTTTTGGAGTGAAGTTATTTATATTACTTCTCTCTCTCTCTCTCTCTCTCTCTCTCTCTGTCTGAAGACATACACGGCAATCCTTAGATATCTCATATCATATTTATCTCTCAAGGATGATATGAATCTCCAAAGAACGACGAATAGCGTAGAAGCGCAGATACAGAGAGAGAGAGAGAGAGAGAGAGAGAGAGAGAGAGAGAGAGAGAGAGGACGTTAATGACTGAGAGGATATCATCGAGAAATGGGGAGACAAACAGAAAAAAAAACCTTTAAACAAGAAAAATGACTCAGAGTTGGGACGAGAAGAGATGGATGGGAACATCACGGAAGACTGATTGGTCTTTCTCAGTTCGTAATAATTTCAGACGGTCTCCAGATTATGGTCCAAGGGAGGAGGTGTTGTCTCAGACATCAGATCAATTGGAACGAGAGGGAAGAAGGGTTGAACAAGACGTGATCCGACCTCCGGTTCACAAGGGACCCGTGCTAAAGTCTACGGTCAAATAGAGCGTTGTTTCACCGATGAAAATTGAAATAAATACGCTATATTCTATTAGAAATAATTGGTCTGTACTGTCTAACATGCACATTATTTATTTTTTTACATTTTCATTATAATAAATAAGTTATAAATAACCTATTCTAAAATTCCTGTATTTTTAACTCGACGCGAAACCCCTTTTTCAGACCTTTTTAGGCTTTTCCATAGGGCTTTCCTAACCCCGCAACAAGAACAACAACAGCAAGAACAAGAACAAGAACCACAACACGATTAATACTTATAAATAACAGATGCCAGATTTCGAATCAGGAAGAAATTAACCAGTTAATTGAATGAAAGAAACGTAATGATTCGTTAATCTGAACAGCACATCTGTTTGGGAATAAATTGTAAACCTTTCTTTTTATTATTATTATTATTATTAGTTTGCTGTAAAATAAAATATTGAAGTGGCTTTTTTTCCATCCGTCCGCACTCAGATCTTGGAAACTACTGAGGCTAGAGGGCTGCAAATTGGTATGTTGATCTTCCACCCTCCAGTCATCAAACATAACAAATTTAAGCCCACTATCCTCAGCAGTTTTTATTTTATTTTTTCCTTGAAAAAATATTCACTTAAAAGGAATCAAAAGTAATATATTCCGAATAATACTTTATTCCTTTGGTTTTTCCAAACCATTTATTCGTGTTGTAACAACTCAGACACGGAATATCCCCTATTTTACCTGCTCTATTTTCTTATCTTATTTTCTTGTTGTCTTACTTTCATCTTGTCTTCTTTAGTATTTTTCGTAAGATTATTGTTTTTATTATTATTATTTTTTGTGGGGGAGGGGGTAGGGTTATCGTCTAGGGTTCCGGGTTGCGTCCAGCCTCCTTAGGAGCCCATCACTTTTCTTACTATGTGCGCTGTTTCTAGGAGCACACTCTTCTACATGAGTCCTGGAGCTACTTCAGCATCTAATTTTACCAGGTTCCTTTTTAGGGATCTGGGGATTGTGCCTAGTGCTCCTATGCTTATGGGTGCAATTTCCACTTATTATTATTATTATTATTATTATTATTATTATTATTATTATTATTATTATTATTATTGAAGATGACCCTTATTCATATGGAACATTCCCACAGTGCCCAGTGACTTGGAATTCAAGATTCTCAAGAATGTGGCGTTCATTAGCAAGAAATAACAGAAATTAATGGAAAATACGGAAAGAAGAGATCACTTTTTGGAAAAAAAAAATAGATTAACAAATTAATGAACAAATAGAAAAAAAAGTCATAAAATATTAGAATTAAAGGAAAAGCGACTTTCGCTTGCGTTTCATGACCAACACGAATTAAGACCTTTGATAGTTGTCTGAGTCCAGAAGAAATATAGCCCTCAGTCATTTACCGGAACGATGGCCAAACATTTACCGGCCGGGGGGGGTGGGGGGGTGGGCGAGTAATTGCAAAGACAATACAGCGTCATCGTCGAGAAATGATCACTTCATCCCAAACCCCACCCCCACCTGACACCCTCCCCTTTAAATTCCCTACAAGGGGTGGTAGTGTCGTCAGTGCACCTGACACGGGGCACTGTAGGCATTACTTAAGGTTCTTAGCAAACGTCCCTCCGGCCCCTAGCTGCACCCCCTTTCATCACTCTTACTGTACCTCCGTTCATATTCTCTTTCTTCCACCTTACTATCCTCAGCCGTCTTCTACCAGTTTTTTCATATCGCATCTGCGAGGTGAATGACCTCTTAGGTCCCAGCATTTGGCCTGTGGCCTAGATTTTATATTCCAGTTCCAATTCCTGGCCTAGATTTTATATTCCATTTTCAATTCCTGGCCTAGATTTTATATTCATTTTCAATTCTTGGCCTAGATTTTATATTCCATTTCCAACTCCTGGCCTAGATTTCATATTACAGTTCCAATTCCTGGCTTACATTTTATATTTCAGTTCCAATTCCTAACATAGATTTTATATTCCAGTTCCAATTCCTGGCATACATTTTATATTTCAGTTCCAATTCCTGGCATAGATTTTATATTCCAGTTCCAATTCCTGGCATACATTTTATATTCTAGTTCCAATTCCTGGCATACATTTTATATTCCAGTTCCAATTCCTGGCATAGATTTTATATTTCAGTTCCAATTCCTGGCATAGATTTTATATTCCAGTTCCAATTCCTGGCATACATTTTATATTCCAGCTTCAATTCCTGGCATATCTTTTATATTCCAGTTCCAATTCCTGGCATAGTTTTTATATTCCAGTTCCAATTCCTGGCATACATTTTATATTCTAGTTCCAATTCCTGGCATACATTTTATATTCCAGTTCCAATTCCTGGCATACGTTTTATATTCCAGTTCCAATTCCTGGCATAGATTTTATATTTCAGTTCCATTGGCTAGTTCCTGTCCTCATTTCTATGTACAGACACCATCCTACAGACGAATTACGTTCTGGACAGCCATTTGTATGTTGAAATGTTTGAAAGATGGTTACTCTGCTATTCACGCCAATTTAAGCAAAGTATGTCAAGACAATACTGTACATTTTATCACCCTAAAACACAATTCACTGCACATACAGTGCTGTATTTTGTAGAGAAGGCGCGTGGAACAAAATTTGAAATTTCAATTTGCAATTCCGTATGTTTCTGTCTGTGATTGTTTGTAAGTTGAATGTTCGTAAGTCGGGTGGTTCGTAAGTTGGATGCTCGTAAGTTGAATGTTCATAAGTTGCGTGGTTCGTAAGTTGAATATTCATAAGTTGAATTTTCCTAAGTTGAATGCTCGAAAGTTGAATGTTCGTAAGTTGAATGTTCGTAAGTTGAATGTCCGTAAGTGGGGCGGTCACTCTTTTCCGTCCTGTTCTAAATCGCAAGAAGAGAGAGAGTTTCCAGTTACAGTCTATTCCTCACTTTCACTCTCAGCTCCGTCAACGATCGACGTTTGTCGTTTTAGGCAGTCGCTTCATGAATAGTGGCGTGGAATCTGAAAAACGACGACGACAGTGCGCCAGTGGCTTCGGTTAATTACATTTTTCAAGTGGGTAAATGGATTACCCTTTGGCTGTCAAAATAGCCCAGCCGAGGACGGTTTTCCCCCACGGAGGAGAGCAAAAAAAAAGAAAGAAAGAAAAAAAAAGGATTTTGCGTCCTTTCACACTGGGAGAGTGTGATCGTGCTTCTTTTAAGACGGAGGGACCATAATATTTGGACTGTGTGGAAAATGAGGAAAGAAAATAATGGCAGACGTGAAATCATGGAGGGAGGAATGCTCGGGTTATAGAGGGTGAAAAATCGTTGTCTGGGACAGAATTAAGGAGGAGTAAATCAAGAGACGATAGTAAAGACTAAATCAATAATATCAGCTTAGGAGTTATATATATATATATATATATATATATATATATATATATATATATATATATATATGTGTGTGTGTGTGTGTGTGTGTGTGTGTATATATATATATATATATATATATATATATATATATATATATATATATATATATATATGACTGGTAAAAATGTTCTGTTATAACAGAATTCCATCGAATAAAAGGAGCCCATAAAAACGCCAAAATATAGAAGGTAAGTACTACTATATTTCAGAGACTGCTGAAGAAGACAGCAGTCTCTGAAGTATAATACTTACTTTCTATAATTTGGCGTTTTTATGGGCTCCTTTAATGGGTATATATATATATATATATATATATATATATATATATATATATATATATATATATATATATATATAATATAATATAGACCATCCTATAGACTTATACATATGCTAAACCATCTTGACCCCATAACATATACTTGTATGAATGCTAGACCATCTTTCATTGCTGGTAATTAGATTAGATCAAGTTGTCTATATGCCAGCACGGGACCTCGCGCCAAGGCGGACAGGAAGAGTGATAAGACGTTACCGGCAATAAGAGAATGATGTATCCCTCCTACTAGTCTGGACCTCAAAGGGAAGCGAACACAGGGCTAAATCGATCACGACAACTCAATGAAACCTGAATTTCTATCGCCTCCAGTCGGTCGTCATGAGATGACGTCACGCAAACCCGTGATGACGTCACGCAAACTCGTGGCTCGCGGTCTGTTATTTCTGCCGAATTAAAGAAGAAGAAGAAGAAGAGGAGCTGACGACGTATTCTTGAGAATATCGATATTACCTCGTATTATCTTCGGGATTAGCTTTTATTATGCGTCTTTCATGCATCTTCAGGCCGGAAGGATATTTATATATTCGCTTATCGCTTTCGTTTAATTTTTTTTTCTTTTTTACCTAGCAAAGGGCTAGATGTACGTACGTACGTTTTGTTGCAAAAAACCCAGTAATTGAATTCGTAATATGTCCAGAGCACGGGCTGTTCTTGGAATTGCTGGGTAAAAACGAGGACGCATTTTGTGCCGATGTATGGATACAAGAACCCCGTGGCGGGGGGGGGGGGGGGGTGGGGGGGGGGGGGTGTTTGTTGATGGGGGGGGAGGGGGGGCATTCAAGGATACAAGACCAGGGGCCGTGCGAGCGATATATGTGAGTTAGGTAATACTCGTTTCTTGGTATTTATTTATTTTTTTACACTCTTTGAAGTAATAGTTTATATATATATATATATATATATATATATATATATATATATATATATCTATATATATATATATATATATATAGAAATATTATCAGCTAGCTGCTCTAAAATATAGTTATTGTTCTAAAAATAGTTATTAGTTGAAATTAATGTTCGCTTTTAAGTTGAATTAAAAAATATAGTGTTGTTGTAGTCCGTATTCATTTTTATTTTTTTAAATAAAAAAAATAGTATTATGTTAGTCCATATTCATACTTTTATTTTAGCTAATAAAAAATAGTATTATTGTAGTCCGTATTCATACTTATATTTTAGATAATGAAAAATTGTATTATTGTAGTCCATATTCATAGTTTTATTTTTAAAATATAAAAAACATTACTATCATAAATCATATTCATACTTTATTTTTAAAAATAAAAATATTACTATCGTAATTTTGAAATAAAAAAATTACTGTAGTTCATATTCATACTTTCATTTCTGAAATATTGAATATTATTGTATTCATATTCATACTTTCATTTCTGAAATATTGAATATTATTGTAGTCCGTATTCACATTTTTATTTTTGAATTGAAAAAATAGTATTGTTGTAGTCCATATTCATACTTTCAAATAAATTAGAATAGCATTATTATAGTCCATATTCATATTG
>NC_061088.1:75712132-75720704 GCF_015104395.2 Macrobrachium nipponense
GGATTATTTTGTTGCTCTCTTGCCAGTTTGTCTGTGATGTCACACGACGCGTAGCCAATCCTGTTTTGTGATGTCAAAAGAGGATTATTTTTATGGCATCTTGGTAGGCTGTCAGTGTAGCCATTCTTTTTTTTCGTGATGTCATTCAAAAGAGGATCATTTTGGTTTTTGACGTCACTCGACATGGCTATGTTACGTTGCTGTGATGTCACTGCATACAGCTCTATACAATGGAGAACTCATGTAGTAATTGGTTTTTTGTGATGCCACCATAGGCCATTCGTTCTTTTGTGACATTGTAAAATAGGTGATTTTAGCCGTCTGCGATGTCACTTTTAGGATGACCCGGAATTAAACTTTTCCTGTGGTTGATGTCATTTATGTAGAAGCTTAAATTCGCTTTAGGCCACAGAAACTTTACCTTAGTTGTGATGTCACAAAAACAGAATGAGGATATAAACTGACTCACCATAAAACTTTTACAATTCTATATATATGGATATATATAAATATAGATATATATAATATATATATATATATATATTAGTATATTATATATATATATTAGATAGATTATATATATATATATATATATATATATATATATATAGATATTATTAGATAAATAAATATATATATATCTATCATAATATATATATATATATATATCTATATTATAATGATATATATATATATATATATATATATATATATATATATATATTGAAGGTATATATCTCGACTTCACACCCATTAGTCCATTACATATTCACCGCTAGAAATTCGCAACTAAACACAGATAAAATATAATAAAAAGTTTCATGATACTGAAAAAAAATAAAAAGCCTGAACATATCATCTTGTGACTATTAAGGACCCCATCTCTTCCGATTCTCTTCTCCTTTCTCAGCCACAGACAAAGATAACAATCGATGAAGCCATTCTGTCATAATTGAAGAGTATTCCGCCGAACGTTGCCGAAGCCGGACGCCCACTTCATATTTGATGGGGAACAGGCCTACTCCTACCTCTGGCTAGGTGGGGGCGGGACCTTGATTAATGCATAAGAGTTACGTAAATGTTGCGTGATGAATGTTTGCCAGCGATATAACAGTCCTTTTATTTTTTATTTGCACAAACACTTATGTATGTTATACACACGTATATATATGTGTGTGTGTGTTTGTATATATATATATATATATATATATATATATAATATATATACTTATATATATATATATATACTATATATATATATATATATATATATATATATATATATATATATATAATGATATATATATAATATATATATATATATATATACTATATATATATATACATATTTATAATATATATATATATATATATATATATATATATATATATATATTATATCATATATGTATGTATGGTATATATATATATTATATATGTTATATATATATATATATATATATATATATATATATATATATATATAACATAATATATATATATATATATCTATATATATATATATATATATTATATATATATATAATATTTGTGTGAGGGAAAGCGTGTAGCGCAGGTGTTGTATAATATATAAATTCAATAAAACACCACCAGATAATCTCCCCCCACCTCACCCCCCTCCCAAAAAACACCCAAACCTGTCAATTGAGTCATCATCGTCACCGCCTCTGCGCAAGAACCGAAAAAAAAAAAAAATGAGAAGAAGAGCCGGAAAAACCTGCCTGTAACATCCGTCACGCCTCACTTTCCGTGCCGTGACGGACAACGCACGGCACACGGAATTATTACATCGCCAGCCGTGCATATTTTATCAGCAGTCGGCAAAAAAAGGGGTGCAACGTATCATTGGGGCTCACGCCACGACACCTACCGAAGGTGTCATTATCACGTCGTTGCGTGAATAATAATAATAATGTTTTGTGACGATGTCACTCCTTCGAAAGGAATGGGCTATCTTCTTTCGCTGGTCGTCTTCATTATGGAGCTGAGGTTGACAGTGTTTCCTACGGACGGTTGGATAGACAGGGACCCTCTTTTGTTTTCTGTTTATCAGAATTATATGTAGTCTTTACTCGGTTTATTCCCTTCGTTGTACACTCGGCAAGGAAAGTTAATATACAGTTTTTTTTTTTTAAATCTTCGGACATATATTGTTCAATAATGCCACACCTGGCAGCTCTAAAAAGGGGGCGGAGCTTCATAATCATAGCGTCTGTTGCTTTCTAGATTTCAATTAACTTGACACCATAAAGATTCTGTAGAGGTACTATAATCATTTCTGACAGTTTGTACTGCTTTCCAGAGGAATTTATTTCTGGTGATAGAAATTCATTTCTAGATATAACGTGGTTCTGACCCCACAATAAGATGTAAGGTCCCGTTACTAGGTGACCAATTGGTTCCTAGCCACGTAAAAGTATCAAATCCTTCGGGCTAGCCCTAGGAAGGCTGTTAATCAGCTCAGCAGTGGTCTGGTAAAACTAAGATATACTTAACTTTTTTTTTCTCCGGTTTGTTGATTTTCATGTGACTAAAAACAAAGCAGTAGCGTTACAGGGACCTCTCTCTCTCTCTCTCTCTCTCTCTCTCTCCTCTCTCTCTCTCTCTGTGGATTTCTTCTCGTGTCCGGAAGATCTTTGATGTTACTCTCTGCTATCCACTTTCTATTCATCTACTATCTGATTAATTTCCCCTCATTTAAATGTCTAATTTTTTTGGACACATCAGAGTTCTCTCATTTCCTGTTGCTTCCACAATGAACTCTGGTTTATATACTTTTTCAAGTTTCCTGAAGTACTCTGAACTGCAAATGTTGTCGTTTATAAGTGATGTTATTCTGGAGATTTTCAGGAGCCCTCGATGTATATACATATATATATATATATACACATATATATGTATAACTGAATCACGAAAGTTTGTAACGTCATGAATATATAAATAAAGGTGTAAGCCACGAAGGAAAGTGAATCACTGGAGGGTTGCGAGATCTTTCAGTAAAGGACCTTTGAGTCGAAAGTTCTCGCAGCGCTCCAATGTTTCACTTTCCTTCGTAGCTTCCACCTTTATATATATATATATATATATATATATATATATATATATATATATATATATATATATATATATATATATATATATATATATATATATATATATATAGTATATATATATAATATATATATATATACAAGCGAAAAGCACGGGAAAAATAATAGTAGGCAAAATTCCAACCGAGCGCTTTCGTCCTTTAATGAGACATTGTCGAGGCACAAAAAAAAAAAAAGCGCCTCTGTGGCCTGGTCGGTATGGTGTTGGCCTGCTACCTCGGTGGCGGCTAGGCCGATTCTCGGGCATTCCATTGAGGAGTGAGAGATGTGTATTTCGACGTGGTTCGGAAGTCACGTAAAGCCGTTGGTCCCGTTGCTGAATAACCACTGTTTCCATGCAATTAAAAACACCATACAAACAAACAAATGAGATACAGCTGAAAAGAAGGTTACAAAGTAAACAAAAAGATCGAAAACACCAGATGGTTAATTGTCAAAAGGTAAAAATCAACGAGATAATCCAGGATAATCGGAGATCGCACGGTCACAAACTAAAACTGACAAACTGACTTAATAACCGTAAGAGCAAAGGAAGCTTAGGCGTACAAAGTCCAAAAACCTTTATACAACCGAATATATTAATTTTGTTGCTTATATTTATCTACAACATTTTTAATTATGAGGTTGTAGATGAATATAAGCAACAAGTTTAATAGATTCGGTTGTATAAATGTTTTTGGACTTTGTATGGCTAAGCTTCCGTTTCTCTTATGTAAGTTTGTTTCAGTTTGTGACTGTGTGATCTCCGATTATCCTGCATTATCCCGTTGATTTGTACCTTTTTGACAATTAACCATTTTGTATTCTTGATCTTTTTTTTTTGCCTTGCAACTTTCATTGCAACTGTATCTCATTTGTGCCTATTACTTTTCATGTGGTAATCGCTTATATTATGAAGCCACGTGCAGCTACTGTGATTTTTTAAGCATGCATATATATATATATATATATATATATATATATATATATATATATATATATATATATATATATATATATATGTGTGTGTGTGTGTGTGTGTGTGTGTGTATATGTTGTGTATATATATATATATATATATATATATATATATATATATATATATATATATATATATATATATATATATATATATATATATATATATATATATATATATATATATATATATATATATATATGAATTGATCCAATGTTTAACATCTTCCTTAGTGGTTCTTTACGGCCTAACTTTGGTGAATATATTATCGCTGCCTTTGTATTATTCAGGCAGCGTACAAAGACGAAGGTCAATATGTATGAAAAAATAACAGAATAATAGTAAGTACTCATAACCGTAAGAATGTAGAACAAGTGTAATTATGAATACAATAAATCACTGCTGGCATACGTGTATGCATATGGAATTGCTTTGTGGCAGCCGTTTGAATGTCATTCTTAGTTTACCGTGTAAACCTCTGAACCATGCACTTATACGGCTTATTCTCAAGAATCGTGAATGTATTCATAGTCTTGTTTGCTGCCATTCAGCATTTCCAATGACGATTTTGTTCTTTTATTCGATTCTTCATAAATAAGAGAATTTTCCTTTTACTTATTGATGCATTTTCTGTCCTGCTCCGTCAAGTTGAAGAAACTTGGCTCTTAAAATGCTACAAAGGAATTCCTGCTGTTGTTTTGTTGGTTCTACATAATGTTCTTTTGGTTTTAGTGATTTTTTTGTGTTTTGAAGTTGCGTTCATTCTGAAGGGACCTATTATTCATGCATTAGTTTTCTGGCCTGAGTAGTACTATCCTAGATTTTAGCTGAGAAAGCTATGCGCAATATTTTATGGTTTGGTGTCATTTTTAAGATTTTCTTCTTAATTTAGATTTCCTTTGATGCTAACAGACGAATTAACAAATTGACAGGCATGCAAATACGCACACACATATGTATATCTACATATATGTGTGTGTGTGCAGGTCCCGTAAGTATACACTTCTGTACAACATATTAGTACATTAATCACGCTGATGTACAGTGAAAATAAGGCGATATTTCAAACGCGAGGAAATGGTGGTGGTCGCTTCCCGCCAGCCGCGGGAGTTGCCCTAATTCATATGTAAGTTGTGCAGTACTTCATGTTCAAAGGTGTTTTTTTTTACTGCTGTTGCACATTGCAATTTCCTTGACGACCTAGCACGGGTATAATAATTCCCCCTTCCTGGAGAGAGAGAGAGAGAGAGAGAGAGAGTTTTAATTTTGCCTGGATGAATTTGATGTACAGAGAGAGAGAGAGAGAGAGAGAGAGAGAGAGAGAGAGAGAGAGAGTTTTAATTTTGCGTGGATGAATTTGATGTACAGAGAAAGCTTAGAGAGAGAGAGAGAGAGAGAGAGAGAGAGAGAGAGAGAGAGAGAGAGAGAGAGAGTTTTAATTTTGCCTGGATGAATTTGATGTACAGAGAAAGCTTAGAGAGAGAGAGAGAGAGAGGTTTCACTTTTCCAGCATGAATAAGTATACAGAGAGAGAGAGAGAGAGAGAGAGAGAGAGAGAGAGTTAAGTTAAAAGTTATGTAAATCTTAGTTTTACCAGACCACTGAGCTGATTAACAGCTCTCCTAGGACTGAGCTGGAAAGATTAGATATTTTTTTCCGTGGCTAGAAACCAATTAGTTCCGTAGCAACGGGACCTACAGCTTATTGTGGGATCCGAACCACATTATATCGAGAAATTAATTTCTTTCAACATAAGCAATTTCCTTTGCTTCGGCGTTGGCCGAGCGGAGAATCGAACCTGTGACCACCAGATTGGTAGGCGAGCACGAAAACCACTCGTCCAACGAGGAACTTTGAGAGAGAGGGATAAATTGAATGTACAGAGAAACCTTAGAGAGAGAGAGCGAGAGAGAGAGAGAGAGAGAGAAACCCTAATTTTCTTTGATGAATTAGATATATGGAGAAAGTGGGGAGAGAGAGACTTTATTCTTTTTAAAAATAATGTGCAGAGAGAGAGAGAGAGAGAGAGAGAGAGAGAGAGAAGAGAGAGAGAGACTTTAATTTCCTTGGATGAATTGAATATGCAGAGAGAGAGAGAGAGAGAGAGAAGAGAGAGAGAGAGAGAGACTTTAATTTCCTTGGGTGAATTGAATATGCAGTGAGAGAGAGAGAGAGACTTTAATTTTCTTTGATGAATTGAATATGCAGAAAGAGAGAGAGAGAGAGAGAGAGAGAGAGAGAGAGAGAGAGAGAGAGAGAGAGAAGTAACCATCGATATTGCGGGGCATTGCTTGTAATGTGACGTAACCTTGTGAATTAAAGATAGTCTTGCGGACGGCAGAATCTCTCTCTCTCTCTCTCTCTCTCTCTCTCACATCACACACACACACACACATTCCTAGACTGCTCCTCCTAAAGCCAAAAGTTTGAGGACTGGAATTTATATTCACAGACCTTTGCGAGACTTCTCGTTCTTTCTCCTTATAATGACACCGTGAATTCGAGGGATCAAGACGGTGTCTTCTCAGACATTTTCTAGGTCTTCGGGGCATCTCATCTCCTGTCCATTGTAGGTACCGTCGACTCTTCGTGGCACCGAGTCAATATTTGTTGGCACTGTAAGTGTATGTCAGTGTTTGGTCAATTATTCTTACGTCTTGATGACACCGAGTCAACATATGTTGAAATTCTCTGTAAACATACGTCAATGTTTAGTCAATTATTCTTACGTCTTGATGACACCGAGTCAAAATATGTTGAAATTGTCTGTAAATATACGTCAATGTTTGGTCAATTATTCTTACGTCTTGATGACACCGAGTCAACATATGTTGAAATTCTATGTAAATTTACGTCAATGTTTGTTCAATTATTCTTACGTCTTGATGACACCGAGTCAAAATATGTTGAAATTCTCTGAAAATATTCGTCATTGTTTAGTCAATTATTCTTACATCTCGATGGCACCGAGCAAAATATCTTGACATTGTCTGTAAATATATGTCAGTGTTTGGTCAATTATTCTTACGTCTTGATGACACCGAATCAAATTATGTTGCAATTGTCTGTAAATGTACGTCAGTGTTTGGTCAATTGTTCTTACGTCTTGATGACACCGAGTCAAAATCTGTTGAAATTGACTGTACATATATGCCAATGTTCTAATTCTTCATACGTCATAATTACGTGACAACCAACGCGTTTGCGTAATCAGTAAAGCGCGAATGACAGAACAACGTTAATCATTAGTCCTGTCGTATTTCATAAATGAGCGTTAATCAGTATACCCACCACCGCCCGTCCCTAGGGCAACGTTGAATTCCCATTATTCGAGCACCCTTGGGGGGAACGAGTGGTCCGCATGAGATTTACCTAGTTTATGCTGCTGGGCTGAAAATTATCCACTCAGTGTTGTGAATAATTTCAAACTCCGCCAAATCAATGGCGGCACGAACGAACGACCCAGGAACTCGTTAATCGATAATTATGATTAATGAAGTCTCCCTATGGATTCGTCGTACAAAGGTACTCTGAGCAACGAATTTTTTTCGCAAACGGCTGACGATGTTGTCTAACATTGAAGTTTCATTAGATAACTTACTGCGTACGGCATAGTGCCATAAGTGCACCTCAGGCGGTGCACTGTAGACGTCACTTAATGGTTGTTTGTGGCGTCCCTTCGGCTCTCTAGCTGCAGCCCGTTTCATTCCATTTACTATACCTCCGTTCATATTCTCTTTCTTCCATCTTACTTTCCACCCTCTCCTAACAATTGTTTCATAGTGCAACTGGTTTGAGGTTTTCCTCTGCTACACCTTCCAAACCTTTTCACTCTCGATTTCCATTTCAGCGTTGAGTGACCTCATAGGTCCCAGCGCTTGGCCTTTGTCCTAAATTTTATATATTCCATTCTTTTACTTAACATATAACGTGGTTGGGTTAGCAGTGGACTGCTGTCAATTTTCCTACCCCAGATTCGAATCGTGTCTTTGAAGTCCTTCATCACATTCTCACATTCATATTACATATTTTTCCAAGAGAAAATAGATCCAAATGAATATTATTCAACCTGGAAAAATATATAATGACCAGAAAGTTGATAGCACTCTGTATAACGGTGAATGTAACCACTAAATTCAATGTGCACACCCGAATCACAAATGGGTTAGATCGTAACGTAGACAAAAGCTAATTAATCCAGTGGCTTACTTATTATTCGCCCGGAGCTGAATAAATTAAGAGAAATCCTTCCAGGACAAAAGAGGAATAGCGCCTCAGTGGCGTGATCGGTATGGTCTTGGTCTGCCACCTCGATGGCCGCGAGTTCGATTCTCAGGCATTTCACTGAGGTGTGAGAGATGTGTATTTTTGGTAATAGAAGTTCGCTCTCGACGTGGTTCGGAAGTTACGTAAAGCCGTTGGTCCCGTTGCTGAATAACCACTGGTTCCATGCAACGTGCAAAAACTAAAACACCATACAAAC
>NC_061088.1:75723704-75728704 GCF_015104395.2 Macrobrachium nipponense
AATTATGGGTATTTATATATATATATATATATATATATATATATATATATATATATATATATAGTATATATATATATATATATAGTATCAGTAGCACGAAAGTCCACGTGCTTGAGAATATCATAAAATCCACTCAAGAAAAAGAGAGAAAACCAAAGTTTATTCTACATTTTCAAGTTCAAACTGATCTTGAAAATGTAGGATAAACTACGAAAGTACTTGTTCCAAGTCCAGGTTTTAACTCGCCTTTTTATGTGGATTTTATGATTTATATACACATACATACGTAAGTATAGTATATATTATATGTGTGATGTGTGGATGCATAATACTACGATTATATAGAACTTGCACGATAACGTCCACACTGAAACTGTCTGGTTGCCGGATCAGCAATGCCGCGTTCAGAGGATCAGCAATGCCGCGTTCAGAGGATCAGCAATGCCGCGTTCAGAGGATCAGCAATGCCGCGTTCAGAGGAATCTCGACATCTCGACAAAAGACCAAAGTTGCAGAATCACTTTGTCCATTAGATCATTTGCCGAGGCAGATAAATGAGACGTAGAGATGACCCTAGCCAAGAATGTCCATGATGGAGGTTAATAGCAGATAGTAACGTTCAAATATGTTTACCAATGAGGGAAATGTGTGAAAGTACGCATAGCGAGGCTGGAAAAATGGGTTTGATGTGGTCTAATAGGGCGTGGATTATTCTCCTTCTCTCAGCAATAGTTTCCTGTACGTTATATATATATATATATATATATATATATATATATATATATATTATATATATATATATATATATATATATATATAACACAGTCAAGCACACTCATATCAAGTCGATCACGATATGAGTCAGATATAGTATACTATTATATAATTAAATTTTATAATATATATTTATAAAAATATATCTATATTATATATATATATATCTATATTTACGTATATATATATACATATATATATATAAAATATCTATATATATGATTGACTGGTAAAAATGTTCTTTTACAACAGAATTCCATCTAATAAAAGGAGCCCCTAAAACAACAAAACCTATAGAGAGAAACGTACTATATTTCAGAGACTGCTGTCTCCTCTTCAGGTATAAATGAAGAGGGAGACACCAGTCTCTGAAATATAGTACTTTTTCTCTCTATATTTTGGTGTTTTTATGGGCTCCTTTTATTAGATATATATATATATATATATATATATATATATATATATATATATAGATATATATATATATATATCTATATATATATATATATATATATATATATATATATATAGTATATATATATATATAATATATAAATATAATATATATATATAGATATATATATATATATATATATATATATAATATATATATATATATATATATAGATATATAATACATATATATAGATATAGATATATATATATATCATATATATATATATATATATATATATATATAATATATATATTATATATATATATTATATAAATATATGAATAACTTGTCACGAAATATTTATATTGTGACTTGATGCTATGTATAAATACAGCTAATGTCATGGAGGAAAAGGAAAAAACGAGACTGCCTGAGATCTTTCGGTCTTAATTAACGACCCTTTACCAAAAGCAAGACTGATCAGAACAATCTTACCTCTAGTAAAGGGTCGTTAAGACCGAAAGATCTTCAGGCAGTTTCTCGTTTTTCATTTCCCTCTGTGGCATTGCCTTCATATAATATATATATATATATATATATATATATATAGTATATATATATATATATAGTATGATATGTATGTATGTATGTAGTATGTATGTCAATGTAATGGTATGTATGTATGCATGTATCTGTCGCGTTTTTTCATCTCTCATTGCTTCCCACTTTCCGTCATTTGATTGTATTGTGCTTCATTGACTCGGCAAAGTCCCATTGAGGTGTCAGAGATGTGTATTTCTGGTGATAGAAGTTCACTCTCGACGCGGTTTCGGAAGTCACGTAAAGCCGTTGGTCCCGTTGCTGAATAACCACTTTTGGTTCCATACTACATGAAAACACCAAACACACAAACATAACTCGGCAAAGTCTATATCACTTTTCTTCCTTTCTTTCTTTCTTTCCCTTTATATATTTCACCGTTGTCAGTCTCAATTATCCAAAAACACCCAAATGACTTCTCTTATTTGTTTGAGTTTTTTCATCGATTTAAAATAAAAAAGCTCAATTTTTATTCTTTGCTTTTTGTAACTTATCCTTGTATCTGGGGATTGTCTTGATGATCGCTGTCACCCAATATAGACAGTTTTATTTGAACGTCGACGCCGTGAAATGAAAATTGAATTCAATCTTTGCAAGAAAAATGTGCATTGAAGAACCTTCTTATTATATTATTATTATTTCAGCAAATGCAACCTATTCACATGGAACAAGCACACAGGTTCCACTGACTTGAAATTCAGTCTTCCAAAGACTGTTGGTTTCAAATTCTCGCTGCAGACCCCACACTGCAGCAGTAACTGATCATGATACAGAGCCAGTGAGTTTTCATCGCCCTGGGCGAGACGCGAAGCCGTGACATTTGAGTGGCATGCCACGACGCGAATCACTACACTAGCGTTTGTTTTGATTGTATTTTTCATCTTTTTCTGTCTTTTAGACGAATCAAGCTCAAAGTGCTTTAATTTCTACTTCACTTTCTCCTAACTTTCAACCACGTTCTACTATAACATCCACCTAAAGACACCTCATCGAATTTGAAGTTAAATGAATATTACTCAGGGTTTTTTTTATTAAGCGTAAAGGGCTGCATTTTGTTGTGTTTGATGATTGGTAGGTGGATGATCAACATACCAATTTGCAGCCCTTTAGCCTCAATAGTTTTTAAGATATGAAGGCGGACAGAAAAGGTGAGGTCGGACAGACAAAGCCATCTCAATAGTTTTCTTTTACAGGGAACTAAAAACTCAAATCTGTGCTTGTCGCGACGATTGAATTATCAGCACACCGCTTCATGCTTAGTGAAAACGTTAGCTATTGTGATGCATAAGCCGCTTTTCATCATAACAGCTTCCTCATTATTTTGGCTTATGCAATTTCATGTATCTTCGTCTATCCTCGCATACATACGATCCCCACAGCGTCAGAATCGGGACGGTGTATTATTCAAAGGAAATTCAAAGCTTATTTTGTAATCACTCAGTTAAATCCGGCTCTTAATTAATCCTTGAGGGGCTGGAAACGTTCACGATATATTTAAATCCTGACGTCAACGTTAAAGTTTAATTTCGATGTTACGGAGTTGAAAAAGGTTATGGGTTATTTATTGCTGTTGGCTGTTATTGATTGTGATTTTTGAAAAATGTATGTAGCACTTTATATAACACAACCTGGAGAGCCAATGACTAAGCCTTCTCCCACAGAATATGATAAGCAAAGAGAACGATTGTTCGTTGAATATATAAACAAAGTTGTTGATTGTCGTGTATGCAACACTTTATTTAACACAGTCTTGAGAGTCAGGAACTAAGCCTTCTCCCACAGAATATCATAAGCAAAGAGAATGATTGTTCGTTGAATATAGAAACAGATAAGTATAAGACAATAACAAAGTATTTTGTTGATTGTCATGTATGCAACAATGTATGCAACACTTTATATGACAAAACCTCTGGTGTCAACAGCATTGTAAGCATCCCTTCACAGAGTGTGATAAGCAAGTAGGAAAAACTTTCGTAAGATGTAGAAAACAATAAATATACGACAATAAAAAAAATTTTGTTCATTGCCCCGTATGCAACAATATATGCAACACTTTACTGACATACCTCAAGAGTTAACAACATAGTAAACATCCTTTCACAGAATATGATAAGCAAAGAGAAAGATTTTTTTTCGTAATAAACAGAAAATAATAATTATGAGACAATAACAAAGTTGTTACAGTTGATTGTGATGGATGCAACATTATGTAACACAATCTCAAGAGTCAATAACGTTGTTAGCATCCTGTCACAGGATATGATAGGCGAAGAGAAAGACTGCAACAAATTATAGGAAACAAGAAGTGTAAAACAATAACGCAAATAAGCAAATCCTAGTTTATTCTTAAATAATCAGCTGTTGAAAAAAGGTATCATCAGAACCTTTCCGAGTCTCGATTTAATTAAAAGAAAACTAATGAGATCTGTTCTATAAGCTCCTATTTTTAAAAGGTCAGGGATTCAAAGCTTTGTGATAATGAAAGACTGGCTTTTAAGGCTCCTTTTTTTTTTTTTTTTTTTTTTTTTTTTAGTAAGGGCCTTTTTAAGGCTTTGTTTTGGAGTATGGGAGTTCTGCACTGAACGAGTGGGTTGCGTGCTCGACTACCAATCTGGTAGACCGAGTTTGGTCCCGATTGGTGGCAGTGCGGAACCAGGGGAATTTATTTCTGGTGATTAGAAACTCATTTCTCGATATAATGTGGTTCGGATCCCGTTGCTAAGTAACCAATTGGTTCCAAGCCACGTAAAAAAAATTCTAATCCTTCGAGCCAGCCCTAGTAGAGCTGTTAATCAGCTCAGTGGTCTGGTTAAACTAAGATATAGATTTTTTTTCTTCTTTTTTTTTTTTTTTTGAAGAATGGGCACTGAAATTCTCTGGGTCTGGAAGCTGCTCTGTAAACCTTTTTTTCGAGGTACTGGGGTTTCTTCCACCCTCTCGAAAAATTCTAGCACCTACCCCTGTGAGGTTTTCCTCCTGTTACACCTTTCAAACCTTCTTACTATCAATTTCCGTTTCAACGCTGAATGACTTCATAGGTCCCAGCGCTTGGCCTTTGGCCTGAATGCTATATTCTGTACTATTCGAGGTATTGGGCGTGAAAGACCTTTAGCATCGGAAAACCTCTCTTTAAGACATAGCCTCATAGTAGAAACGTGAATGAAATCTCTCAAGGAACCGGAAGACTGCTCAATGTTCCCAAAGGTGAAGGTACATATATATAAAAAAC
>NC_061088.1:75731204-75748704 GCF_015104395.2 Macrobrachium nipponense
TTCTTCTTCTTCCAGCTTGTTCCCATTTTTATATGGGGTCGCCGTTTCGGATGAGTCGTTTCCATCTATTTCTATCTTGTGCTTCTGCCTCATCAATTCCCTTCTCATTTAAGTCTCCTCTCACACAGTCCTTCCATCTCTTTCTTGGTCTCCCTCTTTTTCTTCTTCCTTGCACCTCCACCCCCATAGTATGTCTCCCAGCGTGGTCCTCATCTCTCCTCAACAGGTGTCCATACCATCTCAGCCTCCCCTCCTGCACTTTCTTTGATACTTCCACCACCTTAGTTGACCCCCTTATGTAGTCATTTCTGATCCTATCCACTCTTGTCACCCCAGACATCCACCTAAGCATTCTCATTTCTGCCACATCCATCTTCTTCTGCTCTGCTTTTCTCATGCTTGCTGTTTCCGTACCATACAGCATTGCTGTTCTTACCACCGTCTTGTGAAATTTTCCTTTTAACCTAAGCGGCACTCTTTTGTCACAAAGAACTCCCGAGGCCGCTCTCCAGTTGTTCCAGCCTGCCTGTACCCGATGTTTTACTTCTTCTTCCATACTTCCTCCAGCGTTAACAAAAAGATCCCATACTTAAACTTATCAACTCTCCTTATTTGCTCTCCACCAAGCTGAATACTTTCTCTATCATCCCCCTCAGTGGTGGTACACATATATTCTGTCTTGGATCTACTTATTCTCATTCCTCTGTCCTCCAGTACTTGTCTCCATCTTTCCAATTTCACTTCCAGATCTTCCCTGCTCTCTGCACACAGAACAATATCATCCGCATACAATATGTTCCATGGTACTGTCTCCCTTACTTCCTCTATTATAACATCCATCACTATGTTAAAGATAAATGGGCTCAGAGCCGACCCCTGGTGTAATCCTACTTTCACCTCAAAACCTTCTGTCTCCCCAACACTGCTCCTCACTCTGGTAAATACATTCCGGTACATCTCTTGTATCAGTCGCACATACTTCTCTGGCACCATCTTCTCCCTCAGGCTCCTCCATACCTCTTGTCTCGGGACTCGGTCATAAGCCTTTTCAAGGTCAATGAATACCATATGTAGGTCCCTTTGTCTTTCCCCGAATTCTCCATTATTTGCCTCAGACAAAATATACCATCTGTTGTTCCCCTTCCTTCATAAATCCCATCTGCTCTTTACCTATTTGTACTTCTTCTCTCAGTCTAGCATCTACCATCCTTTCCAGTATCTTCAAAGTGTGGGACATCAATTTAATGCCCCTATAATTACCACACTCTTGGACATCGCCTTTCCCTTTAAAAATTGGGATCAATATACTTGTCCCACGCCACTCATTTGGTATCTTTTCCTGTTCAAGGATCTTTATCATAAGATCGTACAGTATATCCCACTCCTTCATCTCCTAATGCTTTCCATGCCTCCACCGGGATCATGTCTGGTCCGGTTGCCTTCCCATTCTTCATCTACTTCAGTGCATTTAGTACCTCTTGCCTAGAAAACCTCATTACCATGCCAATGTTCACTTGCCCATCCTCTCTTATTAGTCTATTATTTTCTTCATTTAACAACTGTTCGAAATATTCTTTCCATCTCTTCACAATGTCTTCCTCCTTTCTAAGCACTACACCCTCTTGATTCTTTATTTGTTTGATATGTGTTTATATCTTTGGTGCTCTTATTTCTAGCCTTTGATAGCTTGATCATCTTCTTTAATCCTTCCTTTGTCCCCAGCTCATTATACACATCATCATACGACTTTGCTTTAGCTTGGGCTACCACCTTTTTCACCACCTTGTTTTTCTCTCTGTACCCATTTCTGTCTTCCACTGACTGTGACTCTTCCCATCTTTTTCTTTGCCTCCTTCTTATCTTTTACTACATTCTCAATGTCTTCATCCCACCACCAACTCTCCTTTTCTTCCCATATGATACGCTAAAAAATTTACGGAAAAAGACACGCCTGCGAGGAATATATATATATATATTATATTATATATATATATATATATAGAATATATATATAGATATATATATATAATACATCATATATATGTATATATATTCACTCGCAGACATGTCTTTTTCCGTAAGTTTTTTAGCGTAAAGAGTAAATGTTCACGATATTTGATTTACAAGAGATACTAAGGTAGCAGTTTTGATAACAAAATCAAAAGTAAATATGAAAATAATTCATTTTTTATGTCATCCCTCGCAGTAAAATCTAAATATCAGTGAAGGAGAAGGTCTTGAGGTGGCTTCAGTTTTCTGTGAAAGAGAATATAAGTGCCTTGACACACAATACCAATTTATTAAGAGTGACATGACGATGAATAAAAGTGAACAGAAATAGAAGCAAAAGAATATATTTATATACTGAATTTTCATGTTTTTATCAATAAGCTTAATTGTTGCAAGTTTGAAGCGTGAGCTACCAGCTTATCTTTAAGCTTTTATTTAACCATTCTCTTGCGTTTTACTTTAAATTAAATTAACTTCAGTATTGTTTGTTTTGGCAAACATCTTTTAATTCAGTTGGCACTCGCCACTTTTTTCTTTTTTTTTACAACTGTGGATTGTCGAAGGTACGATAAGCATAACTGCTAAGGGAGAGAGAGAGAGAGAGAGAGAGAGAGAGAGAGAGAGAGAGAGAGAGAGAGAAGAGAAAATATATAAAACAAAATCATCTGTGTCAAAGGTGCAATACGTATAACTGCAAAGGGAAGAGAGAGAGAGAGAGAGAGGAGAGAGAGAGAGAGAGAGAGAGAGAGGGAGAAGAGAAAATATATAAAATAAACTAATCTGTTTCGTAGGTACAATATGTATTACTGCAAAGGAGAGAGAGAGAGAGAGAGAGAGAGAGAGAGAGAGAAAGAGAAGAAAAAATATATAAAATAAAATAATCTGTTTCGTAGGTACAATACGTATAACTGCAAATGAGAGAGAGAGAGAGAGAGAGAGAGAGAGAGAGAGAGAGAGAGAGAATATATATAAAAAATAAAACCATCTGTTTTGAAGGTACAAAATACATGTAACAGCAGAGAGAGAGAGAAAGAGAGGGTATGTAAAATCACAAAATAATATTTGTCGAAAACGAGAGAGAGAGAGAGAGAGAGAGAGAGAGAGAGAGAGAGAGAGAGAAAGCCAGCCAGTCTGAGTGGTAGTAGTATTTCTCCTTGATCAAGTCATTTTTCATGCCTTTACATCCACTATCTTCAATTTCCCCCAATTTATTTTCGTCTTTTGGGATGAAGCCGAACTTTTTTCAAGGCAAGCTTTTAAAACACTGGTGCACATTTTGCGTTGCTGTGTTGTATTTCTCTAACACGCGCAAAGCAGACCGTGTTTTCACGCGATTTTTTTTTCTTTTACGGCTGATTATTTTTTACGGAATTTGAAATTTCCAATTTATATTATGTAAATATAGATGACGATATTACGCAATGACAAAGTGCAAAATCTAGTCAAATAAAATAATCAGAAACTGAGAGAGAGAGAGAGAGAGAGAGAGAGAGAGAGAGAGAGAGAGAGAGAGAGAGAGGGAGGGAGTAAATGGTTTGAAGTATACCAGACAATAAAAATCATAGCTGACAACGGACAGCCATAAATGAAACATAAATACAGCAGGAGAGAGAGAGAGAGAGAGAGCAAATTGTTTGAAGTATACTAGACAATAAAAATCATAGCTGACAACGGGGTAACCATAATGAATATAAATACACGGAGAAGAGAGAGAGAGAGAGAGAGAGTAGAGGAGACAACGAGGAGCAAATTAGGTTTGAAGTATTACTAGACAATAAAATCCAATAAAAATCTTACCAACGGGTAACCATAAATGATATAATACCAGGAGAGAGAAAGAGAGAGAGAGAGAGAGAGAGAGAGAGAGAGAGAGAGAGCTAAACGGGGTTTGAAGCCATAAACTAGACAATAAAAATCATAGCCGAACAACGGGTAACCTAAATGGAATAAAAAAGGCTAGAGAGAGGATCGAGAGGAAAGATAAGAGAGAGAAAGAGAATGAGAGAGAGAGAGAGCAAAATTGTTTGAAGATATACTAGACATAAAAATCATTAGCTGACACAACGGGGTTAACCATAAATGAAATAAAATAAATAAAGTAGGGCGAGAGAGAGAGGATAGAGGAGAAGGAAGAGGAGAGAGAGAGGAGAGAGAGAGGCAAATTGTTTGAAGTATGCTAGACAATAAAAAGGCAAATTTAGCTTTGACAACGGGTAACCATAAATGAAATATAAATACAGTAGAGAGAGACAAGTAGACAAAATTAGAGAGAGACAGAGAATAGACAAGCAAATTGGGTTTGAAGTCATAAACTAGGACAAATAAAACATAGCCGACAAACGGGGTAACCAGGAAAGAAAGAGAAATACGGAGAGAGAGAAGAAGAGAGAGAGAGAGAGAGAGAGAGAGAGAGAGAGAGAGCAAATTGTTTGAAGTATACTAGACAATAAAAATCATAGCTGACAACGGGTAACCATAAATGAAATATAAATACAGGAGAGAGAGAGAGAGAGAGAGAGAGAGAGAGAGAGAGAGAGAGCAAATTGTTTTGAAAGTATACTAGACAATAAAAAAAATCATAGGCTGACAACGGGTAACCATAAATGGAATAAATTAAATACAGGGAGAGAGAGGAGAGAGACGAGGAGGAGAGAGAGAGAGAAGTTGAGGGAGAGCGAGAGAGAGAGAGAGAGAGCAAAGTGTTTGAAAAGGTTATACTAGACAATAAAAATCGATAGCCGAACAACGCGGTAATCCAAGTAAATAGAAATCATAAATAAAAACAGGAGATGATGACGAGAGGGAGAGAGAGGAGAGAGAGAGAGAGATGAAACGCAAATGGAAAGCAAGAATTTATACAACGTGGGTGAGTTACGAGGCGCAACGGAAAACACAAATACAACACAAATACAACTGTTGTATTTTTCTTCCCGCCTTAAATGCCGAGATTGAAGTTGGCGTGTGACCTGAATAGCGTAGACGAAAGTGTGTCTGTGTGTGTGTGTGTGTGTCAAAAGGTGGAGGAGGCTGGAACAATGTTTTTGTTGGAGTTGAATAAAATTGATGGCCCTCTGTTGTTTCTCACGCTGACGATGGGGATGGGGAGTTACACTTTTACACACACACACAAACAGGCGCATGCACACACACACACACACACACACACAAACAATAGAAGGTCTCCTTTCCCGTAAAATGCCAGGTCCTTAGCGTTTGCATAATCACCAGATACTTTCTATAGAAAGACTTCACAGTGGCGATCGAGAGCGCGTGTTTATGTGCCAATGAATCAGTTAGTTTAAATGAGTGAGCTTGCACGCAAACCTCGCAACAAGTTGGGAGCTTTGCTGTTGTATGCAAGAGTGTGTGTGTGTGTGTGTGTTTGCGGGATTGCGTTACTTTGAAAGAAAAAGAGAGAATAGAGCAGCAGTTTTTTTTTAACCTATCTCTCTCTCTCTCTCTCTCTCTCTCTCTCTCTCTCTCTCTCTCCGTGCCACGTTATACGCCAAAGAAAGCAGCGGGCATGATACTCCTTCCAGCCGTTCCTCATAACATCTGACACAGGAATCAATAAACTCGTGTCTCCTTTTCCGCGGCCCTCATGCGTAACGGACATTCATATCATCATCAATGCTGAAAAGGGGCAATAAAATGCAACCCATAAATTTTTGCATCGGGGCATTAGACCGCGACCGATAAACTCTCTACAAGTGACATCGCATTACAGTCAATAAATCCTTCAGGAGACATTCTTAAAGTGGCAGCCGTTGAGCTCACGAGCGGACGGGATCTATCGTACTGAGAAAGACTGAAATAGACGATCAGCTATTTCGATAAAGTGCTGCTAGTTTAAAAGCACCTTAAACAAGGGCAGGTTGAGAAGAAAGGCTTTTACATTGGGCAGTAAAATACAACCGATAAATTCTGCAGTGGACATTCAGTTACAACTACTAAATTCTGCTGAAGGTATTGAAGTACAACCAAAATAATTATGGAGTAGGCAGTAAATTACAACCAGTAAACTCTTCAGTGAATAGTAAACTACAACTATTATATTCTGCAGAAGTTATTGAACTACAACCCCAGATTCATGTACTGGACAATAAACTATAGCCAATAAATTCTGTAAGGGTAACAAATAAACTAAACCAAAAAGTGGCATACTGAGAACAAAGGATTTTAAAAAAGGACAGTAAACTACAACCAATAAATTCTGAAGAAGGCTGTAGGCTACAACCACTGAATTCTGCAAGTACAGTAAACGAGTCAGTAAATTCTGCAGAGGATATTGAACTATAGTGAACAGTAAACTACACCAAATAAATTTTGATGACGGAAGTAAACTGCATCAGTAAATTCTGCAATTGACAGTAGACTGGAACCAAAAAATTCTGCTGTGGACAGTAGACTACAATCAATACATTCTGATGAGGGAAGTAAATTGAATCAGTAAATTCTTTAACTGATAGTAGACTGAAACCAAAGAATTCTGCTGTGGACAGTAGACTATAATCAATAAATTCTGATGAGTCAAGTAAACTGCATCAGTAAATTCTGCTGTGGACAGTGGACTACAATCAATAAATTCTGACGAGGGAAGTAAATTGCATCATTAAATTCTGCAATTGAAAGTCGACTGAAACCAAATGATTCTGAAGTGGCCAGTAAACTACAACCAGTAAATTTTGCTGTGGACAGAAAACCAATAGATTCTGCAGTGGGAGATAAACTACAATCAGTAAATACATCCTACAGGTGAGAGGAATTTAAAATACAGGAAATACAGCCTAATTCTACAGATGACAATAACCTACAACTTCCCAAGTCTGCAAAAAAAACTGTTAAAAAGTCCTCATTTTCTCATTTACGACAGAGAAAAGTAAATCACCAGTAAATAAGTTTGCATAGATCAGAAAACTAAATCTGAAACGGCCAGGTAACAAATTCTGCAGAAAATAGTAACCACCAACGAATAAATTTGAGCTGCCCAGCCGACTGAAATTTATTTACAAAACGAATTTGTTTACTTTTACCTACAAAATAAAAGTAAGCAAATGAACATTTGGTCCAGCAAAAGACAGTAAACTTCGAGCAGGAAAACGTACTGGGAAAAGCAGACCGCACCGAAATAAATTCTGCACTAGGAAAACGTTGCAAAAATCTTCAGGTGAACTTGTCCCGAGAATAGGCAGTAGAATTGTTCTAATAAGTCTCTGGGCTTTGAAAAGAAAGTATCGGGATTTTCGTTTGTTTCTGAGAAATAAATTGAAGAGAGGATTTCCTCCAGTCCGCTGAATGAATTTTTTTTTTTTTTTTTCATTCCGAAGTGTTGATGCATTGTGATGAACTACCTATGCTCTCTCTCTCTCTCTCTCTCTCTCTCTCTCTCTCTCTCTCTTCTCCACTCTGATACTCTTTGAATAAGACGCTTGTTCCTAGATGATACTACCTAAATTCTTTAAGCTGAATTGTCTTTTATGCAATCCTGCTATAATTACTAAGATAACTACTACTGTCGTTTATGGGGAATGTTAAGTCACATGGCTACTATCATCACAGGTAATGAAAGTAATGACAGTGCAATCGGTTTAGGTAATAAAAAAAAAGAAAAAAAAAAGTGAAAAATCCGTCGAAATCGAGTTTTCTGCATATTACATAATGCTCTGTGAGCCGCGACCAATGAAACTGTCAGCCACGACCATGCTGGCCTGTCCTCTAACGTTGCCAGACGCACGATCATGGCTAACTTTCAGATTTATTAAAATCAAAACTACTGAGGCTAGAGGGCTGCTATTGGGTATGATTGATGACTGGAAGGTGGATGATCAACGTACCAAATTGCAGCACTCTAGCCTCTGTAGTTTAAAAGATCCGAGGATGAACAGACAAAGCCATCGCAATATATTTTTTTTTTACAGAAAAAAATCATAACTAGTTTCATATATCAGCTCCAAAATTCGCCGTGACATTTTTTGTTATTAATGACGAACTACCATGAACCACTGGTGGCGTCTACAGGTGTTGTGCAGGTGATGTTTTGGAAAGAAATGTAATGAACAATTTCAAGTGATATAAAAAACAATCTAAAATTGGCATTCAAACACATGGACGACGATAGGACGAATTTCTGAATCGAGAAATTTCGTGCGACTTGTCAGGGTTTTAAAAATAGTTTTTCTGTTCATTGTAGACGTGTTTTCTTTTAAGAACCTAAATGAGATTTTTTTGTTATTTTTTTTTTAGTCTTCAAGAATTGTTTCTGGAATCTTGGCTAAACTGAAAAAAAAAAAAAAAAAAACCAAAAAAAAAAAAAAAAAAAAAATCGCAAACTTACTCTTCATATTCGTACTCTTACTGTACTGTACTGTAGTGATTGTTCACACTTACTGTACTGTACTGTATTATAGTGATTGTTCACACTCTTAATGTACTGTACTGTACTGTAGTGATTGTTCACACTCTTACTCTACTGTATTGTAGTGATTGTTCACACTCTTACTGTACACTCTTACTGTACTGCACTGCAGTGATTGTTCTCTCGAGCTTACTTGTACTGTACTGTAGCGATTGTTCACACTTTTAATGTACTGTACTGTAGTGATTGTTCACACTCTTACTGTACTGTATTGTAGTGATTGTTCACACTCTTACTGTACTGTACTGTAGTGATTGTTCACACTCTTACTGTACTGTACTGTACTATAGTGATTGTTCACACTCTTACTGCACTGCACTGTAGTGATTGTTCACACTCTTACTGTACTGCACTGTAGTGATTGTTCACACTCTCACTGTACTGCAGTGATTGTTCACACTCTTACTGTACTGTATTGTACTGTAGTGATTGTTTACACTCTTACTACGCTGCACTGTAGTGATTGTTCACACTCTTAATGTACTGCACTGTAGTGATTGTTCACACTCTTACTGTACTGCACTGTAGTGATTGATCACACTCTCGCTGTACTGTACTGTAGTGATTGTTCACACTCTCACTGTACTGTGGTGATTGTTCACACTCTTACTGTACTGTACTGTACTGTAGTGATTGTTCACACTCTTACTGCGCTGCACTGTAGTGACTGTTCAGACTCTTAATGTACGGCACTGTAGTGATTGTTCACACTCCTACTGCACTGCACTGTAGTGATTGTTCACACTCTCACTGTACTGTACTGTAGTGATTTTTCACACTCACTGTACTGTGGTGATTGTTCACACTCGAAATGTACTGTACTGTAGTGATTGTTCACACGCTTACTGTACTGTACTGTATTGATTGTTCACACTCTAAATGTACTGTACTGTAGTGATTGTTCACACGCTTACTGTACTGTACTGAACTGTAGTGATTGTTCACACAATGTGAGAATTAACGATTATGCTGTGACAAATTTGTTTTATGTTCACTTTGCGTGTCAAGCGACAAGATACCAATAATAATTGATGGTTCTCTTTTTCTGGCTTTTCAGTTTTAACTTGAAAATGAATAATTGCCCTTCCTTTATCTTTTAAGCTACACTCCATTATCATTGAAAGTGGTATTCAACATTTTGTCTCGGGTCAAGAAAAATTCATGAAGTGTAGTGTTTGAACTTTCGGTTGAGAATGGATCCAAATATTCCCCTCTTCTCGTATTCCCCGTAGGGGGTAGCGTCGTCAGTGGACCTCATGCGGTGCACTGTAGGCATTACTTAAGGGTCTTTGCAATGTGCCTTCGGCCCCTAGCTGCAACCTCTTTCGTTCCTTCTACTGTATCTCCTTTCATATTCTCTTTCTGCATCTTACTTTCCACCCTCTCTTAACGCTGGATTCATAGTGCAAATGCGAGGTTTTCTTCCTGTAACTTACACCTTTCCAACATTTTACTGTCAAATTCCATTTCAGCGCCGAATGACCTCATAGGTCCCAGTGCTTGGCCTTAGGCCTAAATTCTATATTCAACTCAAGCTATTCTTGTATTTCAAATATCTTATTTAACAGTCACTCTTTTACGTGGCCGCGAAGATACAGTGATTGATTTCTACCAAATATTATCAATAACTCACACAGTGTTATTCATATTTTCGATGGGAATTCTACCGTTTGAAAAACATTGGAAATTTTCCAGGGAATGTGTGCCTAAGCAAAGCTTGTGCGGTTGAGAGCTTGCTGAGACCAATTTGGCGCATTACTGTGAACTGGATTTATTATTATTTTTTTTTAAAGAGAGATGAGTTGGAGGGCAGGAGAAAGAATTTAATACCTGTATACTGTTCTGGGCAAGAAGATAAAGGGTGTATGCTGTATAAGCAGAGAACGAAGTTCCGATTACTGAGAGAGAGAGAGAGAGAGAGAGAGAGAGAGAGAGATTAATAATATTGAGATTATATATATATATATATATATATATATATATATATGATATATATATATATCATATATATGTGTATATTCCTGCGAGGCCTTTCGACTTCCCGCCCTTTATTCATATAATATTCACGAACACGTCCATAATTGCGTGATTCAGTTATACATATATATATATATATATATATATATATATATATATATATATATATATATATACACAATATATATATACATATATATATATATATATATATATATATATATATATATATATATATATATATATATATATATATATATCTAAACCCACACAAGCAAAACCATGACATTACCTGACACGAGCCCTCAGAAGAAGCAAGCAAGCAAGCAGCAACGTTCATTAATCCATGTTTGCTCACACGAGCGAGTGGCAGCTCATATCTGCATAGAAAACGGAGCCAAGTGGCCGGATCAAAGCAGCCATGAATGTTTCATGGGACATAAAATCGAGATAAAATATGCGCGGAGAGAAGGAAAAGAGGTGCTTCGTCCAATGATATCTCTTCTTTTTTTTTTTGGTCATAAATCAGCGGGATTTGTACGCCCGGTAATGAAGGCATTCATAAACAACGGCGCGATGATCTAAAATTCCCAGGAAATTGCCGTTTTGTAACGGAATCGGCGCAATGCGAAATGAACTCGCTTTAAAAAAAGTGGACTCGAGACTTCATTCAGGCTGGAAAATATGATGGTGCTGTGGTCTCTCTCTCTCTCTCTCTCTCTCTCCCTCTCTCTCTATATATATATATATATATATATATATATATATATATATAGTACATACATATACATACATACATATACATAATATATATTTATATACAATAATGTTTTCGCGTATATATATATATATATATATATATATATATATATATATATATATATATATATATATACATATGAATATATATATAATATATATATATATATATAACATACATATACATACATCATATATAAATAATAATATGTAATATAAAGTGTTCGCGTATATATAGGATATATATAATATTATATATATATATATATATATTTTAAACATATTATATGATATATATGCAAAAAAATAATACACATACGTACATACATACATACATATAAATAAATAAAGGAACTCTACATCTAATGGGGTTTACAGCAAAAAAAAAATAATCCAAAGAGCTTCGATCCAGACGCAAATGTCTACTAAATTGAGAGAGAGAGAGACAGAGAGAGAGAGAGAGAGAGTTAAAAACCTTGATTTTAAACATTTGACGTCAGAATTCTGCATGCATTTCAGACAGTACCAAACGCTCCTCTGTATGAGGTCACGACCATAACTGTAATGACGATGGCGAGTCGCTTGTGTCAGCCATCGATCTGTTGTTTAATTTTTAAGTTCATTGATTTGCAACCGCTATTATATATGATGAGTTGTTTTATTTAATAGTCATCAGAAAAGTCTGACCTGAAGTTAATTTGAAGAAGAGTAATTATTATTATTATTATTATTATTATTATTATTATTATTATTATTATTATTATTATTATTATTATTGGTGATAAAGAAATCCACAATGATGTCATTGTAAATGTATAAATATGTAATAATAATTTTTAAAGTAGTTATTATTATTATTATTATTATTATTATTATTATTATTATTATTATTATTATTACTTGTTAAAAACTTTACAATGATGTTAGTGTAAAAATGTTTTAGAAATATGTGAAACGTTCTATCTATATTATTTACATATATTTTCACTTACATCATTGTGGCCCTCTGTACCACTTTAGTGACTAATGCGATTATCATTATTATTATTATTGTTATTATTATGATTATTATTATTAATTAATTATTATTATTATTATTATTATTATTATTAACCCTTCAGATGTTTTAAATGTATGGCATCAACATCGACTGTACTTCACTTCCTCTTATAATGTGTATTTTCTAATGATCAACTTTTAATATGACCTCCTGGAATTTTTTGTTTATTTTTCTTATTTCACAAATATCATCTCTTGCACAGCAGCTATTGGTCCTTTTCCATTCATGTACTTAGATAAACTGAAAGCAATTCAATGAAATATGTAATGTATCATGGTATCATAAGAAAAATTATATAAACTATGGGATTTATTCAATAGTATGGTTTTCAAATATATCGCATAATAATGTATCATCAAGTTGGGGATTTATGTATGACCAAGATCGTGACATATAAAAAGAAAATATTTCATAAAATTTGCGAGTTATTCATAAGCCAGATTATGACATGCAAAAGAAAAAAAAAGAATACATCACAAAATTGGGGATTTATTCATGAGCCAGATTATGACCTACGAAAAAAAATATATATATTGCAAAATTATGGGTTATTCACGAGCAAGAGTATAACGTATATTATAAAACGATGGATTTAAAATTCCGGATTTATTCACAAACAAGATTATGACGCTTATCACAAAACGAAAGATTTAAAATTAAGGATTGATTCACGTGAAAGATTATGACGCACATCACAAAAGGAGAGATTTAAAATTACGGATTTATTCACGAGGAAGATCATGACGTATATCACAAAATGGGGATTTAAAATTTTGGATTTATTCAAGAGCAAGATTATAACGCAAATCACAAAATGATGGATTTAAAAATACGGATTTATTCACGTGCAAGAACATGACATATAACTCAAAATGTGGGGTTTAAATTAACGCGTTTCTTCACAGTAAGAACATGACGCATATCACAAAATGAGAGATTTAAAATTACGGAGGATTTATTCACGAGCAAAATTATGACGTACATCACAATAGGAGGAATTTACTCGTGAGCAAGATTTCGAACCGGGAATCAAGCTAACAAATGCACAAAGAACAGCCTAATAAGTGAGCAGGTCTCTGAAAGGTTCCCAAATTGAGTAGAGGCAGTTGAAGAAGAGCTCTGGTAATGCTACAAAGAGGCTTCCAGGACGTCGGGCTTTGCATAGAATTTGTATGAGTAAGTACTAGGCGGGTGCTGGCGCCGATCGTCGTATAAGACGGTCGGCAGGGGCTGCGTGTTCATATTGCATTATTGGTTTCTCCTTTCAGGCGTGTTATTTGCATCTGCTTTCAATAAAAGACTGTCTGCTGTTATAAATAAACTTTCGTTTTTTATTCTTGTAAGTGGTAATGCATGCTGTTTACAAGTGTAGATTGGCTTTTAATAGGTTCAGTTGCTATAAGTCTATTTCTCTCTCTTTCTTTAAGGTTTTGCTGGTATCAACTGAATTCTCTCTCACTGTTTTGAAGGAATTGCTGTTAAAAATAGAACTCTCTCTCTCTCTCTCTCTCTCTCTCTCTCCTCTCTCTCTCTCTCTCTCTCTCTCAGGTTTTGCTGTTATAAATAGAACTCTTTTTGTTTCTCACTGTTTTTAAGAAATTGCTGTTATAATCAGTCTCTCTCTCTCTCTCTCTCTCTCTCTCTCTCTCTCTAAGGTTTTGTTGATATGAATATAAATAACTCTCGCTCTCTCTCTCTCTAGAAGGTTTTAATGTCATATATATAGAAGTCTCTCTCTCTCTCTCTCTCTCTCTCTCTCTCTCTAAGGTTTTACTGTTATGAATAGAACTAAACCTCTCCTCTCTAACTCTCTCTCTCTCTCTTTTCTCTCTCTCTCTCTCAATCAAAGTTTTTAATGTCATATATAGAGAAGTAACTCTCTCTCTCTCTCTCTCTCTCTCTCTCTCTCTCTAAGGTTTTACTGTTATGAATAGAACTAACTCTTTCTCTCTCTCTCTCTCTCTCTCTCTCTCTAAGGTTTTAATGTCATATTTATAGAAGTAACTCTCTCTCTCTCGTCTCTCTCTCTCTCTCTCTCTCTCTCTCTTTTAGCCGAATAAAAGCAGAGTCTACAAAAGACAACATAAAGTCGAAGTTAAGACGCTGAACTTTCAGGCTTTTATTTCTTGAAGACTGTCGTCAGCGAAATAAAGATGAACTCACTAATCGTAAAAGAAGGGAATGTTGGAATTCAATTTCGCAATCCTTTATAATATATAATATATATATATTTGATATATATATATATATATATATATATATATATATATATATATATATATATATAATGCACATACAAACGTTTTGATGAAATACCAGCCATTTTGGTAAAATACTACACGTTTACTTAAAATACGCTAGCAAACGTCTTGATGAAATACCAAACGTTTTTGTAAAATAAGCTCACTTATATTTTGATGAAATACTAAACTTTTGTAAAATAAGCTCACAAACGTTTTGGTGAAATACCAAACGTTTTTAGTAAAATAAGCTCTCAAACATTTCAAGGAAATACCAAATACCAAACTTTTTGTAAAATACTCGCAAAAATTTGGATAAAATACTAAACGTTTTTAGTGAGATACGCTCGCAAATATTTCAATGAAATATTTGTAAAATACTCTCGCCAACGTTTTGATGCAATACTAGCAACGTTTATTTTTCAAAATCAGCTTTTTATGTGTTTTGGAATCTGACTTTTCATTTCAAGCCTCATTTTTTTTAATGACGCAATATCTTTCATACATGAAAACAGAAACGCTGGTGTGAAGAAAAAATAATTAATACTTCTCATTGCAAAAACTTAAGGTTTGCTGATATAAAGCAAAGAATGACGCTATCTATTAATATAATTTCTAATACGTCAAACCTCAAAATTATAGTAAATACGAAAATAAAAAGTGAATAATGAAAGAAAATAATAGAAATTGAATGATAAAAGGAAAATAATGAAAAGTTAATAGTAAAAACAGTAATAAATATAAACCTCACACACATTAATGAGACCAAATTTTTAAGTGTGTTTTACACTCAATCGATTTGAATAAAAGCACGCTGAGTCATTAGCAGCACATATTTGCTCTTGGAATAATCACACAGTCGCGTCTGTCACAATCTCTCGCGGTCTCTCAGTCTCTCACAATCTCTCTTAGTCTCTCACAGTCCCTTAGTATCTCTCAGTACCTCACAGTCTCACAGCCACTCATAGTCTCCGCCAGTCTCTCACAGTCTCTCTCAGTGTCTCACAGTCTATGTTAGTATTTGTCAATCTCTCACCGTCTCTCTCAGTATGTTACAGTCTCTCTCAGTATCTTACAGTCTCTCTCAGTCTCTCAGTCTCTCTCAGTATCTCTCAGTCTCACAGTCTGTGTTAGTATCTGTCAGTCTCTCACAGTCTCTCTCAGTATGTTACAGTCTCTCTCAGTATCTCAGTCTCAAAGTCTCTCTCAGTATAACAGTCTCTCTCAGTATATCAGTCTCAAAGACTCTCCTCAGTATCTCACAGTCTCTCTCAGTCTGTGTTAGTATCTCTCAGTCTCTCAAAGTCTCTCTCACGCTCGACGGCCCGTGAAGGTGACCGGTAATCACCTAAAAATCATTTTAAAATAATGGTCTTATCGCCACCAGCCCGACGTTTTAGATTCATAAATGATGGCGCTCCTGCTGCGAATGACATTTTGGGAAGTCGTATAATTCCACGATGATTATTTGGAATGCGTGTCGTAAAAGCAAAAGCAGAGCAAAGCAGAGCAAAGCAGGCACCGGTCACCACAGTCGATTTAGAAGTTTTAACCCCCCCCCCCACCCCCACCCCCCCCCCCCCCCCCCCCCCCCCCCCGGCACCCCAACCGAGTCGTCTTGGCTCGTTTTTCATTTCGACGTCATTCATACCTAATGCACGTCAAGATTACTACCTCTCTTCTTCGATCATTCTCTCTCGTCTCTCTCTCTCTCTCTCTCTCGTCTCTCTCTCGTTTCTCTCTCTCTCTCTCCTCGTATTTTCATCTCTCTCTCTCTTTTATGATTTTGACTCTGAAAATGCGTTAATTCTTATGAAAGCTCACGGTCAGTTTGAATATTTCAGAACGGGCTGAGATCATGAATTGGGAACCAATACAGTATAGCGAGAATTCTTCTCGCCACCCTTCATTAGCGTAGTGAAATCCCTTCGTGATGATCTCCGCCCATGTTTTAATTCATCACGAATGTACAACTTTAATTTGTAAGTCTACTCGTTCGCCTATTAGCATTTTAGCTGGCAAAAATATCTGATAGAAGTCGATGGAAGTCTTTCTTATTCTCGTTTTTTTTTTTTTTTTTTTTTTATGATGACTCAGAGGCCCTCCTGAACTTCGGCGGTCAAAGTAATCCCACTTATTTTTGATCCAAGATCCCAGGTGGGCTACGTGCTTTAAACAGACGCTGTCTTGTCCGAGGTAGCGACGAGAATAATTGATGGGGCGACCCAAATCAATTGCCGGCTAAGTTCAAGAGAATTTCACTCGGTCGAGGAACTCTGAAACTACACGAATGTAAGCTTTAATTGGGGGCTTTGTTGATCTTAGATATACTACTCACCTTTTACTTAGGGTACATTGCTACGTTCCTTGGAAACGGTAATGCTATTCTTCATATTAATCCAGTTAGTAAAAATTTAAGAATGGAAGCAAGCGAGTTTTGTGTTCTGACAATTGGACATTCGAGATATTTTGACACTCTTAGTCGGGTATTGCCGTCAGTGCAGCTCACGCGGTGCACTGCAGGCGTTACTTAAGGTTCTTTGCAGCGTCCCTTCGGCCCCTAGCTGCAACCCGTTCTATTCCTTTTACTGTACCTTCGTTCATATGCTCTTTCTTCCATCTTGTTTTCCCCCTCCCTCTCCTAACAATTACACCTTAAAAGCCGTTTTGCTTTCAATTTCCATTCCAGCGCTAAATGACCTCATAAGTCCCAGCGCTTGGCCTTTGTCCTGAATTTTATATTCCATTCCATACCAGGATATTTTGACCCTCTAACTTATCCAAGAACTGGTGAATTTCAAACGCATTTTGGCCGCATGTGGGATGTGGTTGCACGTAGTCAATAAGCTTCAAAATTAGCTCAAGAATAACACGTATAGTGCAGGAAGAGGAGGCGAAATCATGGGATATGGAAATGTATTTAATAATAATAATAATAATAATAATAATAATAATAATAATAATAATAATAATAACAAGTGCGGAGTGAAACTATCTCAACGGGAGGAAATTCGGGCAGATATACTTTAGGGCGTTAGC
>NC_061088.1:75758704-75761204 GCF_015104395.2 Macrobrachium nipponense
TTAGTCTGTCTCATGTATTGTCCGTGCATTGGTTTGTTGTGCCAGTCCTCTGTTCTTTCTGTCTTTCTCCTGTCTCTGTATATTTCTGGGTCTTCGTCTACTTTTATTAGTCCTTCTTCCCATGCACTCTTTAGCCACTCGTCTTCACTGGTTGTCAGATATTGCCCCAGTGCTCTGTTTTCAATGTTGACTCAGTCCTCTATACTTAGTAGTCCTCTCCCTCCTTCCTTTCGTGTTATGTATAGTCTGTCCGTATTTGCTCTTGGGTGTAGTGCTTTGTGTATTGTCATTTGTTTCCTGGTTTTCTGATCAATGCTGCGGAGTTATTATTATTATTATATTATTATTATTATTATTATATTATTATTATTATTATTTTATCATTATTATTATTATTATTATTATTATTATTATTATATAGTAAAACTACTTGACTATTCGTGACTTTTTATGACCTGTATAACCAGGGGTCAAGGGGCCATGGAAGTACATGATTACCTTCATGATATCGAAAAATTTATATGAATTATTATTATTATTATTATTATTATTATTATTATTATTATTATTATTATTATTATTATTATTATTATTATTATTATTATTATTATTATTATTATTATTATTATTATTATTTAGTTTTTTTGGGGTCTATCACAGTCCACCAATTCGACTGGGTGGTATTTATAGTGTGGGGTTCCGGGTGGCATCCTGCCTCCTTACGAGTCCATCACTTTTCTTGCTATGTGTGCCGTTTCTAGGATCACACTCTTCTGCCTGAGTCCTGGAGGTACTTCAGCCTTTAGTTTTTCCAGATTCCTTTTCAAGGATCTTGGGTTCGTGCCTAGTGTTCCTATGATTATGGGTACGATTTCCACTGGCATATCCCATATTCTTCTTATTTCTACTTTCAGATCTTGATACTAATTATTATTATTATTATTATTATTATTATTATTATTATTATTATTATTATTATTATTATTATTATTATTATTACTGTTGTTGTTGTTGTTGTTGTTGTTGGTAGTAAAAGTACTACATTTAGTAACACTTCCTTTCAGTAACACTACCTGACTACAGTATTATTATTATTATTGTAATTATTATTATTGGTTGTAAAAGCACTATTAGTAACACTACATGCCTACACTATAATTATTATTATTATTATTATTATTATTATTATTATTATTATTATTATTATTATTATTATTGGTAGTAAAAGTGCTACTTTTAGTATCACTTCCTTTCAGTAACACTACATGACTATTATTATTATTATTATTATTATTATTATTATTATTAGTAGTAGTAGTTAGTAGTAGTAGAGTATAGTATAGTAGTAGTATTAGTATAGTAGTAGTAGTAGTAGTAGTAGTAAGTAGTAGTAACACTTCCTTGCAGTAACATTACCTGACTACAATATCATTATTATTATATTATTGGTAGTAAAAGTACTACTCATAGTAACACTTCCTTTCAGTAACACTGCCTGACTACAATACCAACTTGTTGAAAATGTACCGGAGCGAATACGAAGTCGTTGATTACCGGTCCTTATCTGGCATTACATACTGGGCGAAATACATACGCTATTGGCAAGCACAATAGGCGATTCAGATTACAGAATGTCGTATATAGCGGACACAGTGCCGGGAGGAGGAGGAGGAGGAGGAGGAGGAAGATCGAGATTCCTCGGCATAATTGAATTCGCGTCTACTGAGGGAAACTTAATCCAGGTCTACCCTCCGATACACCTTTAGGCCTGCAGGCCTCGCTGTGACTCTTTGCCCCTCAAGCTTTAGTTGTCGCTCTGGGTGACTCTAGATAAATTTCGGGACGTCGGTGAATACAAAGAAAAATAAAACATTGCGATTAGAACGTTATACTTAATAAAGCTAGCGCACATGAAGATGTGATTTATTCACGAGGCCAGAACATAGTGTATTCTTTTATACTGATTGGTACATTTTCATTTATAGGTCAGAATGAGGTCAGATAAATGCTTGTTAATATTTTTTATAGGTATAGGTATAAGAAATTAAAGTTGGATGGCTCCAAAGGAACACAGCAAGTCTCAAAGATGTTGAACTGTAACCGTGTCGTGTCCACCAGCAGTTTACCAACCGCCAGGTACAAGACTTAATGTTAGAGTAAGTAGTGATATTGCACATTCCTTGCATAATCGAACTCACGTTCTCTAATCACGTCTGGATTGGTTAGAAAAATAAGTCACGGGTCACTGCGGAAAATTATCCAAAATTATCGAGATTTTTTTTTCACTAAAAATAATTTAATTATTTTTCACTGAGTTATAGTTTAATTATTTTTCACTGAATAATAATTGATTTTTTTTAACTGGTGAAACATTTAATTATTAAAATAATTCAATTAACTTTTACAAAATATTATTGAATCGATTAAAAAAATAACTTAAATATTTAAAAAAAAATAATGAATTATTTTAACCAAAAATATTTATTTTAATTATTAAAGT
>NC_061088.1:75771204-75781204 GCF_015104395.2 Macrobrachium nipponense
GTTAGGAAAAAGCAGCACTGTTCTTTAAACAGTAAAGTAAAAACAGGTTATAATCTGGAAAAAGCAGCAGTGAGCTTTTTATATTAAAATTAAAATTTATTATTGCAAGGGAAAAGCAGCAGTGTACTTTTAATATTAAAGAGAACATTATTATTGCAAGGAAAAAGCAGCAATGTGCTTTTAATAGTAATGCAAATATAGGTTATAGTCAGGAAAAGCAGCACCGTGCTCTTAATATTAAAATGTTTTAATAGTAAAGTAAAAACAGGATCTAGTCAGGAAAAAGCAGCAATGTGTTTTTAATATTAAAATGAGAATTGACTTTTGCTAAGAAAAAGCAGCAATATGCTTTTGATATTAAAATGAAAATTGACTTTTGCAAGGAAGATGCAGCAATGTGCTTTCATGACAGGAAAGAAAAAAAAGTCCCAGATTTGAGACAAGAGAAACGTACGTCTCTTGCTCAGAATTATTTATTGGAGCTTGGAATATTGCCCACTGAGATCCTTCACATGAGTGGTAAAAGAAAACAAGTAAAACTTCGGCGCAATCGAGTTTTCTGTAGAGCGTATAATGCTGTATGGACGGTGGATGATGCACATAACAATTTGCAGCCCTCTAGCCACAGTAGTTTTAATTTTTTTCTTTAGACAAACAAGTGCGGACGGACAGACAAAGCCATCTCAATAGTTTTCTTTGACAGAGAACTAAGAAATGTATATTCGAGATTTTCTGATATTAGAATAATAATAATAATAATAATAATAATAATAATAATAATAATAATAATAATAATAATAATAATAAAAACATTTAGGAAAACAACTGTAGGTACCAGCCGAAATAAAATAAAGAGAGATATTCATATTTTAGTCAGCCTTTCCAGAAATAGCCTTCGCGTGATTTTGCCCTTATGAAATTACGAGTACCAGAGAGAAAAAGAGAATTTATTATTCAAAGCTCCTCTGGTACGCAGGCACGTCAGTATTGACATTAAGATTACATCGTTGCCTGAAGCACTGAGTTCATCACACGTGTCTCTGAAATACGGTTATTGGAGTCCTGTCAAAATAACGAACCATTGACATCCTGATGTTTTGCCTTCATCTCATAAATAAGTGGCAGTTGGTAACTCGCCTGAAAATTGAAAGCAATTTGCGGAAACACATTAGAGAAAAAAAGTGACGGAAATTAACTTTAAATCTGAGATTAAACCAATTGTGATTTTTAACGCTGGATAATTACAACCGTTCCCCTTTTATTCAAGACACACTTTTACCTCCTCGTCTTTTATCATTACAGGCTGCGTTCGTCATTACTTTGGAGAGATCTTTTAATTGCGCGTTCCCTGATCGAACGACTCTCCCTTTTTTTGCTGCCAAGCTTTGGAAGTCTGATTCTTGGAATTTCAGCTTTGGACGTCTTATTCTTGACATTTAAGCTTTGGAAGTCTAATTCTTGGAATTTAAGCTTTGGACGTCTTATTCTTGACATTTAAGCTTTAGAAGTCTGATTCTTTACATTTAAGCTTTGGAAGTATGTTTCTTCACATTTAAGCTTTGGAAGTCTGGTTCTTGGAATTTGAGCTTTATAAGTCTTATTCATGGAATTTAAGCTTTAAAGTCTAATCATTGATATTTAAGCTTTGGAAGTCTAATTCGTTTAATTCAAGCTTTGGAAGTCTAATTCTTGACATTTAAGCTTTCTTGACATTTGAGATTTGGAAGTCTAATTCGGGGAATTTGAGGTTTGGATGTCTGGTTCTTGACATTTAAGCTTTGGAAGTCTGGTTCTTGGAATTTTAGATTTGGAAGTCTAATTTGTGAAATTTGAGGTTTGGAAGTCTAATTGGTGACATTTAAGCTTTGGAAGTCTGATTCTTGACATTTAAGCTTTGGAAGTCTGGTTCTTGACATTTAAGCTTTAGAAGTCTGGTTCTTGGATTTTGAGCTTTGGAAGTCTAATTCGTGGAATTTAAGCTTTAGAAGTCTAATTATTAAAATTTAAGCTTTGGAAGTCTAATTCGTTTAATTTAAGCTTTGGAAGTCTAATTCTTGACATTTAAGCTTTCTTGACATTTGAGATTTGGAAGTCTGGTTCTTGGAATTTGAGGTTTGGAAGTCTAATTCGTAGAATTTAAGCTTTGCAAGTCTAATTCTTGACATTTAAGCTTTGGAAGTCTGGTTCTTGGAATTTGAGCTTTGGAAGTCTAATTCGTGGAATTTAAGCTTTTCAAGTATTCTTGACATTTAAGCCTGTAAGTCTTAATTCATGATATGTAATCTTTAGAAGTCTAATTATTAAACATTTAAGCTTTGGATGTCTGAAGCTTGGAATATAAGCTTTGGAATTTAGGTTTTGGAAATCTAATTTTTGGCATCAGCTTTTGAAGTCTAATTCTTGGAATCCAAGCTTGGAAGTCTCATCTTTGAAATATAAGCTTTGGAAGTATAATTCTCAGAATTAAAGCGTTTGAAGTTTAATTCTTGGAATGTAAGCTAGAAGGTCTAATTCTCGGAATTTAAACTGTGGAAGTATAATTCTCGAAATTTAAGTTTTGAAATTTATTCTTGCAATTTAAGCTTTGGAAATCTAACCTGAAATGTAAGCATTGGAGGTCAAATTCTGGGAATTTAAACTTTGGAAGTGTAATTCTCTGAACTTAGCCTTTGAGACAATTTTTGGAATTTAAGCTTTGGAAGTCTAATTCTTAGAATTTAAGCTTGGGAAGTATCATTTTTTTATTTAAGGATTGGGAGCCTAATTCTTGAAATTCAAGCTTTGGAAGTATAATTCAGGAAATTTAAGCTTTGGAAGTCTGATTCTTGTGATTTAAGCTTTGGAATTCTAATTTTTGGAATTCGAGTTTTGGAAGTATAATTTTTGGAATTTAGTAAGCGTTTGAAGTCTAATTTCTAAATTAAAGCTCTGGATTTCTGTTTTTTTATGTCTAAGCTTTGACTGTCTGAGCTTCGATTTCTCAGCTCTAAAATGCAATCCTTGGAAGTGTAAGGTTTGGAATGACTGATATTTATAATTCTCTGTAATTGTGAACTTTGGAAGTCTGCTCTTTGGAATTCTATGCTCTGGAAGTCTGCTTTTTGGAACTCTGATTTTTGGAATTCTAGGCTTTGGAAGTCTGATCTTTGAAATTCAGAGCTCTGGAAGTCTGATCTTTGGAGTTCTGAGCTCTGGTAGTCAGAGTTTTTGAACTCTAATCTTTGGAATGATAAGCTTTGGAAGTCTGATCATTGGAATTCCGAACTCTGGAAGTCTGATCTTTGGAATTCTAAGCTCAGGATGTCTGATATTTGGAATTCTAAGCTTTGGAAGTTTGATCCTTGGAATTCTAATTTTTGGAAGTCAGATTTTCGGAAATCTGATCTTTGGAGCTGAGCTCTGGCAGTGTGATCTCTGGAATTCTGAGCTCTGGAAGTTTTGATCTTTGGAATTCTAAACTCAGGAAGTCTGATCTTTGGAATTCTAATTTATGGAAATCTGATCTATGAAATCCTGAGCTCTGGAAATCTGATATTTGGAATTCTGAGCTCTGGAAGTCTTATCTTTGGAATTCTAATCTCAGGAAGTCTGATATTTTGAATTCTAAGCTTTAGAAGTCCGATCTTTGGAATTCTAATCTCTGGAAGTCTGATCTTTGGAATTCTAAGGTCAGGAAGTCTGATATTTGGAATTCTAAGCTTTGGAAGTCTGATTTTTGGAATTCAAAGGTCAGGAAGTGTGATTTTTGGAAATCTGAGCATTGGAATTCTAACGTTTTGGGTGCTTTCTTCAGCTGTCTAAGCTTTCTGCAGTTTAGAATTCTAAGCTGTGACAGTCTACGAATTAAAATTGTTACTTTTGACTCTCAGATTTGTCAGTCTGAGTTAGTAGTCTTAAGTTTTGTCATTCCAAACTTTGAAAGTCAAATTTCTGGAATTATCAACTGGCATTCTAAGATTTGGGATTGTCAACATTGGCATTTTGTGCTTTGGAATTGTCAACTTATGGATTCTAAGTTTTCAAAACATAAGCTTTGAAATTAAAAACTGCGGAATCCTAAGCTTTTTAAGCCCCACTGGCCATTCTTCTTTTTCCCTTTTCTTGCCATTTCCAGATCTGGGCAAGAAATGGGCATTTGGCTGTCCATCTTATTGGCTTTATTACTCAAGAAGATAGGCAGTATCCTCAGCCGGCATTGCTAGGTTCGATTCTTGGGTCAGGATTGGTATCTAGGGTGCGCCTCAGCAGCAAGAGGTCACAAAAAGGTACAAGTCAGTAGCGAGAGGTCATGAGTGAGGAGCGAGTGGTCACGAATCAGTTGCGAGAGGTCATGGGTCATTGACAAGAGGTCACGGGTCAGTTGGGAGAGATCATGGGTCATTTGCAATGTTATATATATATATATATATATATATATATATATATATATATATATATATATATATATATAAAAGAAAACATTTAATAAAATAAAGCTTCAACTTTGGAGGCTTAAAGAAAAATCTTTAAGCCAGATTCATAAAGATGTACCCTGTGAGAACTTTTTTTTTTTTTTAATATTAAACGAACTTATGGTATTTCCTAATTAGAGGAAAGGCCTTTTAGTAGCAAAGTCTGATGATTTCTTTAACTAACATCATATTTTTTCATTCCATGATTTAAATAGATCCCTGTTATTATTATTTTATTATTATTATTATTATTATTATTATTATTATTATTATTATTATTATTATTACATTCAGGAAGAATTAAGAGGAAGGAAACTAAAATTCAGAGAGAAGAGATGCCACTTATCAAAAATGAAACGAAAATAAATGACCTAAGATGAATATAAATCGATTAATGTTATTTGCTTAGAATTTATTATATACATAGATGATTTTCTTCAAGATGAGTGCTTGCTTGTAGTGTACTAATGATTCATGCACAAGATTTGTAACCTTACTTGATTTTTAGAAATATTCGAAATATCGTATATATATATATATATATATATATATATAATATATATATATATATATATATATATATATATATATATACAGAGAGAGAGAGAGAGAGAGAGAGCCACAAGTATCTTTTTATATCCACTTCATTATAACTTGGGAATAACCGAGAGCCAAAGGAAATCATAATTAAGTGCGTCTGCCCCAGCCAGGATTCGAACCTTCATAGCCCAGTGGTCAAAGTCAGCAGTTTATCTTTGTCTCTAAACCAGTGGCCCAGGTTCGAAACCTGGCCATGGCGGAAGTAGTACTCGTCAGTTGTAATTCCCTCTGGCTGCACTGGTATTCCCAAGGTATAAGAAATGATATTAACGATAGTTGTTGGTTAATAATATGTGAATACAGAAATTTCATGATGAATAATTGGCAAGTAAATATATATATATATATATATATATATATATATATATATATATATATATATATATATATATATATATATATGTGTGTGGTGTGTGTGTGTGTGGGTGTTATATTATATATATATATATATATATATATATACTATATATATAATATTATATATATATATATACATATATATATATATATATATATATATATATATATATATATATATATATATTATATATATTAGAGAGAGAGAGAGAGAGAGAGAGAGAGAGAGAGAGAAGAGAGAGAGAGAGAGAGAATTGAGTTTATGTTTATTCACGTTCTTATGCGTGAGAAGAAACAAGAAAACGTGATGTGCCGTGATAAAGGCTGTACACTACTACTAATACTACTACTACTACTGCTCCTTCTGTTGGTATTCATATATAAGTAATCGTAATAATTCTTGATGTGGTTTAAAAAAATACATTAATAAAAAGGCAAGTCAGTGCACTTCAGTTCAACTGACTTGCGTGACTATTGCCAATTCTAGTCTTTAATAAGAAATCATATACATGATTCAGTTTTTGGAAATCTCCACCCCCCCCCCCCCCCGCCTCAAGGCCTCCCCTCCCACAATATAAAACTGGAGGTTATTCCTTGCTTTCGTTATTTTCTTTTTTTTACTATTAGAGTATCATTTCAATTGCTGTGTATTTACTACTGTTTGCCTTTTCCCCTGATACATAATGTTTTAATGGAAGGAAATTACTCTTGTCAATGACTGTCATAAACAATAATAAGAGTGAAATGACTGCTATACTACTGTCATAAATAATAATAATAATAATTCTCTTCTTTCTTTATGGATTTCCCTTTGCCTCCTGTTACTTCTTTCTAATGAACACCATATTTTTGGAAGCTTGAATTTCTAGTCATTGGCCCCTGTTGGTTTGTTCCATATGAATAGGGTCCATCTTCTGAATAATAATGAAATTACTGCTATTACTACAATAATAATAATAATAATAATAATAATAATAATAATAATAATAATAATAATAATAATAATAATAATAATAATAATAATAATAATTAATTAATTAATAATATAAAATCAGAACTTAACGATTTAATCTTATATATTATCTTTGTATATAAGATTAATTCGCTGAATTCTGCCATTCTATTCGACAGGATTTGTTTAAAAGAGGATCTTCTTGCAAAGGGATAATAATAATAATAATAATAAAATAATAATAATAATAATAATAATAATAATAATAATAATAATAATAATAATAATAATAATAATAAAATGGCAGAATTTAACGAATTAATCTTATGTATTATCTTTGCTATATAAGATTAATTCGCTGAATTCTGCCATTCTTTTCAACAGAAGTTAGTTAAAAGAGGATCTTCTTCCAAAATAATAATAATAATAATAATAATAATAAAATAATAATAATAATAATAATAATAATAATAATAATAATAGTAATAACAATAATAATAATAATGAGAGTCCTACGACTGTTCTTTACTGCCACAAACGATCGTATTCTTCAGATAAATAAAGTAAAAGTGAAAAGATGATTGGCTTATCCCCCATCCTTAGACGCTGTATCTATCAGTTACAATAGTATTCCACCCCTGTGTTTATCAGTAAAATAAAAAAATGGCGATGATGGTGACCCATGACCCTGGTTTTAAAAAGAGGGTTGTAGCACCTTGGGTGGAGGTAGGGTATAGTAGGGTAAGGGCGGTAGAGGGAGTTGGGTGATTATTTAAAGAGTTTTCTTTGTGCAGTCACAACAACAACTGATGTTGTTGTTTTAATTGCGACTTCAGTTGCTTTGTCTTTGTTGTTTCGTCGAACAGTCCATCTTATCCGTGACATTTTGTTTACTAACGATATGTTTACTAAGGAATTGGTCTCGTTGGCGACTGATGTATTCACAATGGTTTATTACATAATTACGAATGAATCGATAAACATTGGCTTTGTTGTTCTCATTGTTTATCACTAAACGGAATGATAAATAAACAATAAACGTTTGAAAAAAAAAAAAAACTGAAGAAATTTTCAAGTAACAAAGATGACTTTCAAATTACTATCCTCGCTTCCTTCAGCGTAAGAAATTGTACAAATAGTAGTCATTACAAGGCATTGTCTATAGTAATTGGGATATCAATAGATAAGTATCTTTATAACCAGCGATGATAGTACTACTATCGTCCATCATAGTTATAATAGTATTAGTGGTAGTTGGTGTGGTATTAATAGTCAAGGATGTAGTAATAATAGTATTAAGCTCTTTTCTAAAGTAGGATCATCAGAAAGACATTGAATTAATAGTAGTAACTGTGATGATAGTACAGGTATAAGTAGTAACGACAAAATACTTTCTTAATTATGATAGTACTAGTAGTCATCATAGAGTAGTATCGCTTTTGCCAGCAACAGTAGTTTGTGGAAAACCGTAACTAGAACCCGAAATATTAACATAGTTATTGTGAACATTAATAAGGCATAGTCTTTGTAATGCAGGTAACAATACCAGATATGATTACTCCCAGCCCCCTAAGTAAAGTTATTTGGTTTACGTAGCTTCTGATAACTCGTTTGATGTTAACTTGGTTCATAAACCACTAAGTACATTCAGAATAATTGCACCGTATTGACATCCAGGACGAACCGTTTGAGAAAAGAAAAACATAAATAAATGTTTATACTGACGGTTGAATCTGTTTCGTTGTTTTCAAACAGTTGATGTGATATGTACTGAATTAATTTAGCAAATGAATAAGAATGTTTTTGGTAAGGAGGTAAGTTAATAAACAGTTTTCGAGAAGAATTTGAGAGAATCGAGTGAATATCTTTGGTGGACTCCCCTAGAAGTTGTAAACTCCAACTTTGCATTTCCAGTCGATGAATATATATTAAGAAAACGCCAACCTCGTGAATAAATAGTTATATCTAATAAGTCTTTTTATTTCCAAATATAGAAGATATTTCAAGGGAAAAGACGTCACATTGAAAATAGATGAGAATAAATTCTCACAGCTGATCATTCATTATGAAAATATTCGGTTTTCTAGAAAAAAAAATTCTATCTTGATCTCTTTGAGAGATGAATTTATGCGATGCAGATGTATTAACAAAATAATGCTGTGTATCTAAATGACATTCTCGTGTATGAATTGACAGGTTGAATATTTCGTGCAAATCTTACCTTCTCTGTTCTCACCAGGTGACGAATTTTGCAAACGACATCGGTTCTGATTATTATGTCACGGAATTTTGTAACTATCACGATAGTCCATTGATCTCAGTATTTATCCTTTCAAACGTGGGGTGTAGTACCATGAATGTTTTTGTATATGCAATGACACTTTTCCTGTATGTGTGCGTGTTATTTTTTTTTTATTTGGTTAATTTATTTATTCTTTTTTTTACTCGTTCGAGCGTTCGCTCCTGACAGAAAACACGACCTGGTGTTCCCAGTGCGAACCAGTCACGCGTCTATCATTAAAATGCTTAAAAAAAATTTATAAAAGGATTAAAAACCTCCATCCACCTTCCCACGTAACATTTAGTACACGTGTTTATCGCTTCCAGAAATCCAGGGGGGGCGAGCTGCTCTCTCCCTCGAGAATTCCTGCATCGCAAACTCGACCTTCCGTAGAGCGTTTCAACGCAAAGCGGCCGCGAATCACACGTCACTTATTTTTCTGAGCGGACGATATATGGGCATCGGATCATGGGGAGTCGAGACCGAGGCGTGTCCGGCAGGGCCACATTCCACTTCCTCGCGGCTTGGCGGTCCCAGCCACACTGACAGAGAGAGAAGAGAGAAGCAATGGGCCAAGGGCGGGATAGGAAGAGGAGGAGGATTTGTGTGAGGTGGGATGGGAGGAGGGTGGGCCAGGTGGGGGGATGGGTGGGGAGAGAGACTCCTGCTGGCCACACGGCGCACGCCGTAGGAGTCCTACGCTCGGAACCTTTTCAGGTCCTATTTTTTTTTTATTATTATTATTATTGATCGATTGGGTTCCTTATGTTTTTGTTTATTATTGATTGGCTTCCTTACTTTTTTCTATTACTGAATAATTTACTTATTTTTAATCATTGATCGTGGTCCTTATTTTTTTTTTATTATTGATTGAGTTCCTTATTCATTTTATAATGGACGAGTTCTTTTATGTATTAATTGTGAGTCCCGTATTTTTTTAGTATTGATTCAGTTCTTTATTTTTTAATTGTTAATTTAGGTTTTTTCATTTGACTCAATTCCTGATTTTTAATTATTGATTGACTGAGTTCGTTTTTTTTAAATATTGACTGAGTTCCTTATTTTTTGGTTATAACTTTTTTAATTTATTGACTTCAATATTTTTTTTATTATTGATTGATTGAGTTCCTTTCGTGTTATTGATTGACTGATTCCTCATATTTATTATTGAATGAGTTCTTAATTTTGTTATTATTGATTGAGTTTCTTATTTTTTATTATTGAATTAGCTCCTTATTTCTTTCGATTGATTTACTTATTCTTTTATTACTGATAGATTGATTGAGTTTCTTTTTTTATTTTGATTGATTGAGTACCTTTTTTTATATTGATTGATTGAGTTCCTTTTTTTCTTATTGA
>NC_061088.1:75786204-75821204 GCF_015104395.2 Macrobrachium nipponense
TCAAGCCCGAGAAACTCTTCTCCTGATTAGGATGGCTTTAACCTGTCCCGGATCCCTCCTCCTCCTCCTCCTCCTCCTCCCCCACCAACACCCCCTCCTTGAAATGCTGACCACCATCCCCCACTAGCGTTCCATCCCCCCGTATATCTCATCTCCCATCCGCAGGATCTCCCAGGAAGTTCTCCTTAGCGCTTTCCATCCCTCCCCCACCATCCGTCGTGGCCTTTATAACCTCCATCTCAACCACGCCTCTCTCTCTCCCTCTCTCTCTCTCTCTCTCTCTCTCTCTCTCTCTCTCTCTCTCTATGCTGTCCCACTAGATACTGTCTTTTGTATCTTACCAATATGAAAGGTTTCTTTTATGGTCTTGGCTATTTATTTCTATAAGATCTTGACCTGATTTGCTTTTTCTAGTTGCTGGTAGAAAGCAATATTTTAGATTCAGCTTCTCTCTCTCTCTCTCTCTCTCTCTCTGCTCTCTCTCTCTCTCTCTCTCTCCTCCGAGAACGTCACCTTTGCTCCATTCTCGCCTGCCGACAGAAAGGAGTTCACCTGCGAACCAGTACTTCCTTCTTTCTCCTGTGGGTTCCGCCACGCCCTAAGATGCGAACGATTTAACCCTGTTTTCCGATTAGCTTTCAAGGTGGGTTCGAGGGCAGGGCAGGGACACCGAAGGTCACTGCCCTCGGATGGGCGTTTGTCGGGCCTGTTGGCATCCGGTAACGATGGATCTTTCCTAGGTAGTGACCGTCCCCGCCCCCCTCCCCCCCCACGGGTTTTAACCCGGTATGTATCCCACCTTTGCGGCGTGTTTAGTACAGGCACGTTGGGGATTACCGTAATGCTAAGTCACACATTCACGTATCAACGCACGCACGGCACGCATGAGCGGAAATTGGTAGTTGGCAACAGCTCACGTCAGTAAACCGTAAAATGTAACGTAAAAAACACACGTAAAATCGTAAACGTACGGCGACGTGTCGTCCGGGTGCTAAGCTCCGCCCACTAGGGCGCCGTAGCCCACTCCAGTTTTGAAATGTTCAAAACAAGTCGTGGGTGGTCACGCCAAATGTCTCCTGACGTAGCTCCAGGCATTGCACGTGGGACCCACGGTGACTGCTGCGGGGTACGCGCTAGGGTCACCTGCATTGTTCGCCGTCGTTTGTTTTCTTTCCGCCGCGAAGCACGGTGGGCCTCCTAATTGCGCTGCCAGCCTACGGCGAAACCGATTCACACATTTACAACCCTGTACGACATGGCAACGCTGTAGCGTGGTATTAAAAGGTCAGGTCGGCGCCCTCGGGTCATCTGTGGAACAAAATCAACTTGAAAATATGGCCACAGGATTATCCAAGACCTGACGGTCTCAGCTAATTTCTTCACTGACAATGGCGGATTTTGGAATAATCCTTTAGCACTGGCTCCTAATACAACTTTCCACTTTCTCCTGACTTTTGACCGCTATCATCAATCAAACATTGAATTGGAATCTGTCAGAGGGATACAGGGTAATCCCAGGCTCTATTCCCAAGGTAGTATTCCAGCGTTTCCGGTACACAAATCTCAACCAGAAATCAACAACCGGGTCATTTTCGTCAACAGGATTCCGGCATCTACCGCCTATACGTCGTCTGTCACACCTGCTCCAGTAAGAATTAATTTATGATTAGCAACGCAGGAACAGTAGAGGAGTTGGGGCCTGGTGTTATTGGTAAGGTTTCCTTTAGGCCATGAATATCCCGGGTTGGACGAGTACTTATATGGACCCATGCAGTGCGAACCATTTGTGTGGGAGCAGGACTAATGGCTTCATAGCCCACCCGGGGCTGTTTCTCTGTGTCTCAGGTGGCTGATCACGATTCAGAATATGGAGACAAGGTTTCAATAAAAGGCGAGTGGGAAATGGATAACGAATATAAAAATACTGGGTGGGGAAATTTCTGACGAAGACACTTGTTAGGATGTCTAGTAGTCCTTTTTGAAATAACCTTTACTGCTTAGGCAAAAATAACAAAAGACTTCACTTGTAGACAGCAAACGTATAGTTATAATCTGCTAGAATAACTTTCACACACACACACACACAGACACACACACGACACTTTCCCGGTAACACGTATTCTCAGATTATGGAAGTGTCGAAGATATTTATTTCTTCTGAATAGCAGTCTTACAATAATGTGTAAACAAATAATGTAAATATCTAAGAGGAATTCCTATATACATCTAAAAAAATATTATCTTGGATAGGTAGAATCCTATTTATTTTTAAGAATGTTTGATAAGTTATTAGATGTTATTCTATATCGCTTAAATATAAATCGCCCATAGTCAAACAGTTTTATAAGTCTAAGTGTATGTCTGAATGGTAAAATCGAAGCAAGACATTTCTAGTGCTAATCTTATATAAGAGCTCCCAAAGCGTTCATAAATCATAATTCCTAAAACTACGTATTGTATTCCTTGTCGATTGGTTACTTGGTTATTACTATAAATATCATTCAGAAATGGGGTTAATATATAATCAGTGATGTGCTCATTTACAACCATTATTCTAATTGCGTCTACTGAAATGTTTTTGTTGTACAATTAGAAAGTATATATCTTGGTAAATCTCTCTCTCTCTCTCTCTCTCTCTCTCTCTCTCTCTCTCTCTCTCTCTCTCTCTCTCTCTCAATGAATAATAAATCTCGATTTTGTGTGCATATAATTTTCAACTATAATATTCAGCTGTGTTTGTAGATGTCTTTCGCGGATTCAAACAGAATAAAAATTAAAAAAAATTAAAAACTGTAGTAATGTGCTCATACCCCTGGCAACAGCACAGCCCCACCACGGTGGGCGTGGTCTTGACGTGAAGTTGATCGGCGTAAGTTCCAGGTAGACGTCCGACCTTGCTTTGCTTTCTTTGCGCGTACATTTGCGGCGCAATTACGTCGCTGGCTTTACGTCCGTAGCCCGTGTCCTGTTTACCAGCTGTTCAAGGTCATTTCACCGCGATGATGCCCAAGATCCACATACGTGGGCATACGCCGTCGTGATACGTGAATGTGTGACCCCAGCATAAGAGCGTTAACAATATCGTCAAGATAATGACCCCTAAGAAATGTTAGTCCTAGGTAACGACTCTCGAAAATCCTTGGGGTCACTATCTATGAAGGATCAAAAATTTTGTTTTTTAAAAGTAGTGACCACCCCCCACCCCCCCCCACCCCAAGAAATATTAGCCTTAGATAAAGACCCCCGAAAACCCAACAGTTGTGTTAGCGACAACCGAAAATTATAATATTAGACAACCATTATGGTAGATTTCATTACGTCAGCATCAACACGTTCGGATATAAAACTGCAACCACATTATATCTCTCGTCATTGGTGCTTTCTCTCATCGCCGTAATTCATTGCCTTCGTCAAGCGATCATCATCAATTTCATTATCGTCTCCATTGACCTCATTTTTGCTGTATCCTTTAAAAAAAGACATCGGATTAACTTATTCTCTCTCTCTCTCTCTCTCTCTCTCTCTCTCTCTTTATAGATATTCGTCAGGTCTGCCTATTTCGCTGTAGCGCAAACTTATATAAACTTGAACAAAAATCCCCGGAAATAACTAGACAAAACAAGGACAACTTTATTCTGAATCATCATTATTTCGTAAATCATACGTATACATTTCGATTAATTACCTCTGTTTCCTCGCTATTTATACCAATAGTAACGTTAATATATGTAATAAAAAAGGTTTCATGACATCATGAAAATCGTTAAATTATCGTTATTCCAAAACAAATGCATATTTTGATTCTTTGCTGTTGTTTTGTTGTTGTTTTTTTTGCGCTGCAACAACCACTGCTGCTTTTATTGATATAGTCTGTAGTCTTCTTGATAATAATAATAATAATAATAATAATAATAATAATAATAATAATAATAATAATAATAATATGAATGATCTCTTTCTGTATTTCCCATTACCTTCTCTTTCTTCTCTGTAATTGACACCATATTCTTTGGAAGCTTGAATTTCAAGTCAATGGCTGAGAGTTTCATACAGCATTATACGCTGTATAGAACACTCGATTGTTTAGGGCAATTTTTACTTCTTCTCTCTCTCTCTCTCTCTCTCTCTCTCTCTCTCTCTCTCTTTTACTTTTCTTACTTCTCTTACGCCTTCTAGCGCGTTAACAATTATGATTTTTTTTTTTTTTTTGAACTGACGGAAAATATCGGGAGCTGATATCACTGAAGGTGATCGTGACTGGCTGAAAGCTCTTGTTTCATCCTCCGTCAATGGTTACAGAGATATATATACATTAACAGAAGACTGATAAGTGAAGTCCTTATCAGAGAGAGAGAGAGAGAGAGAGAGAGAGAGAGAGAGAAACAGTTAAAAAACCGCTTTCACTATATTAACAGATAACTGGAAAATTCAATCCTTGATAGAGAGAGAGAGAGAGACATAAAAACCCGCTTTCACTATATTAACAGAAAACTGGAAAATTCAATCCTTTTGAGAGAGAGAGAGAGAGAGAGAACATTATTTAAATTACACACTCACTCTATATATTAACAAAACTTGAAAATAAAAGTTCCTGGCAGAGAGAGAGAGAGAGAGAGAGAGAGAGAGAGAGGGACGAGAGAAGAGAGAGAGAGAGAGAGAGCGAGAGAGAGAGAGAGAGAGAGAGAACACTTAAAATTCTTGTTCACTCTGTATTAAGAGAAAACTGGAAAGTAAAATCACTAACAGTAAGTGAGAGAGAGAGAGAGAGAGAGAGAGAGAGAGAGAGAGAGAGAGAGAGAGAGCACAAAAAATCTCCTTCACTCTATATTAAGAGAAAACTGGAAAGCAAAATACCTACGAGTGTGTGTGTGTGAGAGAGAGAGAGAGAGAGAGAGAGAGAATGGTAATGCACCTGTCAAGTATTATTCCAGCCGGGTACATTAACATCTAACTTGGATTTCATCGTCGGATTTCCTAGGAAGTTTCTTCTTTATTCCTGGTGGCATTTCCATATTGCGTTCGGCCGGAGGAAGCCGGCTTCTTCTTCTTCTTCTTCTTATTCTTCTTCTTCTTCTGGTCCTGCTGCTGCTGCTTTCGGCAGGCACCGGCCCGACCTGGCCCGCGCCCTGGCCCGCCCTGGCCCGCCCTGGCGCGCTAGAGAAGCAGAGAAGCAGTAATTTTAGATAAAGTTTCCGGCACTCCCTGTCACTACCTCTAACTTTAAGCATACGATATTCTTTTTTTTTTCTGCTGTTAGGGGCGGGGGCGGGCGTGGTTGGGTGGGGTGGGTGGGTGTGAGGGATTTTACGGTGGCCGTGCGCGCGTGTTCTTGCTTGCTAAAGCATCGTAAAAAATTCCGCGAATTGTATGTCTCTTATTGTGATTGTGTTTCACGATGCTGCTTTGGTATTTGCGGAAGACGTATGCGCGCGTATGTATATACATATGTATATATATGTGTGTGCGCGCGCGTGTGTGTGTGTGTGTGTGTGTACGCGCGCGGGTGTGTGTGTATACATGCGTGTGTTCCAGAACTTGAAACTGCATTTCTCCGCCTTCCTTGATTTCATCTTAAAGTGACCGTTTGGTTTTTCCCTCGTCCATGTAGAGAGAGAGAGAAGGAGAGAGAGAGAGAGAGGAGGGAGGGGGGGGAAGGGGGGGTGGGGGAAGTCAGGGGAACAAAGGGCAGCGATTACCAGGGCAATTTCTTCTCAGGTCACCAGCCCAATTCGGGAGAAAGTGGGTGGGGCCGAGGAAGCACTTTAGCGGGCGGGCGGGGCATCCTCTTAAATCATGTTTCCCCTTCCTAGAATATAGAGCGCTGACCTCTTTGGCTGGCTGGCATCTCCTCTCTCTCTCTCTCTCTCTCTCTCTCTCTCTCTCTCTCTCTCTCTTGACGCTGTCCCACTTGATACTGTCTTTCGTATCTTACCAATGTGAAAGCTTTCTTTTATGGTCTTGGCCATTTATTTCTATAATATGATCTTTACCGGATTTGCTATTTGAAGGTGCAGGTAGAAAGCAGTATTTCAAATTCAGCTCTCTCTCTCTCTCTCTCTCTCTCTCTCTCTCTCTCTCCATTCTTGATCAAGAATGCGTTCAGCTTCTTGAAATTGGTAGTATTAGATACTGGAGTGCCGCTCTCTCTCTCTCTCTCTCTCTCTATCTCCTTTTCTCTCTCTTATGATCAAAATGCATTAATTTTGAAATGGCCGAATTAACTACTGAAAGGCCCGCCCTCTCTTCTCTCTCTCTCTCTCTCTCTCTCTCTCTCTCTCCATTCTTGATCAAAATAGCATTATTTGAAATCGGCAGAATATTAACATACTGAAAGGCGCCGCTCTCTCTCTCTCTCTCTCTCTCTCTCTCTCTCTCTCTCTCTCTCTCATTCTTGTCATTGCATTAAATTCTTCGAAAATGGCAAAATTAGCATACCGAAACGCGCCTCTCTCTCTCTCTCTCTGCTGAGGTAATACAAGATTTGAGAAAAGATACAAGAATTTTTTGTTCAACATGTCTATCATGGATAGACAATGTTATTAAATCAAGATTGAATGTACAAATAGTTGAGGATGAAGAAGAAGAGGAAGAGGAAGAAGAAGAGAAAAGAGAAGAGGAAAACGGAAGAGAAGTAAACAAAAATGAAATGACGGAAAAAAATAAGGAAAACAAGAACAAGATAAAAAGTATGGATGCAGAGATACTCATTGATACTACATATGAGGCAATAAAGCAGCATACCTACGAAGAAATAAATTACGTATGACAACAGAAAAAGCAATCCCGAAGAGCTCTATACAGATCTATACAATACGGGAAAGAGGAAAAAAATAGACAAGAAAGACAAAATCTGCAACCTTTTGAAAGAGGGAATTGCAGATTTGGAGAAAGATGTTACTACAAACATCCTAAGATATGTCAAAAACTATGAAATATATGGTAAATGTGCATACTTAGATGGATATGGGGATGATTGCGAGATCTGCATCCAAAAATATGTAAAAACCTAAAAGAAGGAAGGATGTAAGTTCGAACAAAAAATGCAAATATATGCACCCTGTAGCCATGAATAATAATCAAATAAATAACCAACCAAGTAATAAAATCCAAAAATAAGAAAGAAACAAATAAAGAGAGAAATCAAGAATATCAGGTAAAAGAGAAAAGCAAACCACCAATGAGATATGCAGAGGTGTCAGCAAAAAATTTCAAAGCATCAGCTCCGAAATTATACCCAAGAGATAATAACTGTATTATTATGCAAGAGGATATTGCAGAAACGGAGAAATTGCAGATTCAGACACAATGAATAATTATGATGAGGAAGATTCAAATATTATGGAAAAGTTGGATTTTTAATGTCATAATTTCTGGAAATGAAAAAAAGAACAACATACCAGAACAGGAAAGAGACATGGGAAAATCCTTATTACTACCAGTATTAAATGAAGGAGAAAACACGCAAACCATCATAGTGATGAATGCGCAGGTTTAGTTACGAGTAACTCAAAAAGAAAAATAGAGTACTTAGAAGAACTAACCCAAAATGAAAAGAAAATAGATATAATGAATATAAGTTGAAACCTGGTATTCCCAAGAGACTGGGATGATGATCAAATAAAAGGGGTTCCAAACTTATAGATCAGATAGAAAAAATAGGATCAAGGGGGAACCGCAATATATGGGGAAAGACAAAAAACAAGGAAAAAATATATGAGAAATATAGTAACTCAGAATGTGAACTAATAGCGGTAGAATTTGAATCTGAAAAATTGATGAACATAGTAATATATAGACCTCCTAATACTAAAGAGTTTGACTTAATAATTGAAAAATTGGATGATATATGTAGAAATCACAAGGACTGGACTATTCTCCTATCTGGTGACTTCAACTTTCCTTTCGTAGAATGGAAAGAACGATAGAGATTGTGGTTGTACTTATACATATAAAAAAGAGAGTAATAGTAGTGCAGAAGATAAGAGGCAATTTGAAAAGCTATTAGATATGCTACTAGAATACACATTCAACAAATAAATCACCTGCCAACAAGAAGGAAAATACTTTAGACCTAGTATTTGTGAACGAGATGAATTATGTTAAGAAATAATAGTTTATAATGCGAATATTTCAGACCATAATGTCATAGAATTAACAGTTCATTCCAAAGCAAGTGAAAACTAGAGATAGCAAGAAATGAAAAAGTGGGAAGGATATGGAGAAAAATACAACTTCTACAGTAAAAAGTATAAAATGGTCAGAAATTAATGAAGAATTAAACAAAGATTGGGATAACATTTTCGTAAGTGATGACATAAGGTAAATACGGAGGATATTATATAAAATATTGGAGATAGTGGAAAATATATAACCGAAGAAGAAAAGTAAACATCATTCATGCATACCAAGAGAACGAAGGATCTTGTTCCAGAAATCAGAAAGTGGAAAAAGGTCTTGCAAAAGAAAAAAATGCATGGAAAGTTATAGAACTAAAAAGTAAGATAGAAAATGCAGAACAAAAGATTATACAATCAAAAGAAAATGAAAAATGGGACTTGGAAGAAAAACCCTATAAATATCAAGCAAAACCCAAACTATTATACGCATATGCGAAGAAGATGAATAAAAGAAGAATAGAAATAGGCCCTCTGAGAATTGAAGGGAGATTAACGAATGAAAAAAAGGAAATTTGCAACATACTGGCAGAACGATATAAGAGAGAATTCACCCCTAAGAATAGATAATGAAGATAATGATATAGATATAAGAGGTAGAAAATAGTGAATATTTAGCTGACATAGATATTAATGAAGCTGATATTGTGCAGGCTATTAATGAAATTAAAAATGGAGCTGCTGCAGGTGGGGGGCCTGATGGAATTTTTTTCCTGCTATTTGTTTAAAGAAAGTAGTTCATTCTATCGCAAAGCCACTTGCAATATTATTAAGACAAAGTGTAGATACAGGCAAGATTTATGATGAGCACAAATTAGCATATATTACCCTACTTTGCAAAAGTGGATCAAGACTAGAGGCAAGTAATTATAGGCCTGTGAGTCTAACATCACATTATGAAAGTGTATGAAAGGGTAATGAAGAAAATATTATGAAACATTTAATAAAAAATAATTTTGTTTAATAAAGGACACATGGTTTCGTACCCGAAAAAGTACACAAACCCAACTGTTAGTCCACCCCGTGAGAACATATTGAAAAATATGAAAAGCGGAAATGAAACAGTGTGGTTTTTATTTAGACTTTGCAAAAGCTTTTGATAAAGTAGACCATAATATATTAGCGAAGAAAATTAGAAAACACAATATCGTGGATAAAGTAGGAAGATGGTTAAAAGAATTTTTACACAACAGAAAACAGATAGTTATTGCAAACGACGAGAAATCGGATGAAGTCAGGTAATATCCGGTGTGCCGCAAGGTACGGTGTTAGCTGCAATAACTGTTTGTTATTATGATGAAGACATAGACAATAATGTGAAGGATTCGGTAGTGAGTAGTTTCGCCAGATGACACAAGAATAAGTAGAGAAATTACTTGTGATGAAGATAGAACGCTCTACAAAGAGACCTTAAACAAAGTATATGATTGGGCAGAGGTAAATAGGATGGTATTTAACTCTGATAAATTTGAATCAATAAATATAGGAGACCAGAGAAAGAAAGCTATATGCATATAAGGGACCTAATAATGAGACCATCACAAATAAATAAGGAGCAGTTAAAGACCTTGGTGTGATGATGAATAGGAACATGTTATGCAATGATACAAATAGCAACTCTGTTGGCAAATGTAACACAAAAATGGGAATGTTGTTTACGGCACTTCAAAACAAGAAAAGCTGAACACATGATTATGCTTTATCAAAAACATATTCGTAGTCCACTTGAATATTGCAATATGATATGGTACCCACACTATCAAAAGGATATTGCACAAATAGAGAGTGTACAAAGGTCCTTTACAGCTAGAATAGAAGAAGTTAAGGACCTAGACTACTGGGAAAGACTACAATTCTTAAAATTATATAGTCTAGAAAGAGAAGAACGCTACATGATAATTCAGGCATGGAAACAGATAGAAGGAATAGCAGAAAATATCATGTAACTAAAAATATCAGAAAGAGCAAGCAGAGGTAGATTAATAGTGCCCAAAATAAACTATACCAGGAAAAATAAGGAAAGACACAGGACATTAATCCACTACGCACCAGCAATCGATAATGCAGCGTCTATTCAATGCGTTTGCCAGCATACTGAGGAATATCAGGAGTGAGCGTAGATGTGTTTAAGAATAAGCTCGACAATATTCTAAACTGCATCCAGACCATCCAAGATTGGAAGATGCAAAATATACCGATGTACTAGCAACTCTCTGGTAGACATTAGAGGTGCCTCACACTGAGGGACCTTGGGGCAAACCCGAACAAGATGTAAGGTCTGTAAGGTAAGGTAAGGCTCTCTCTCTCTCTCTCTCTCTCTTTTTCTATTCTTGACCAAGAATGCGTTCAGTTTCTTGAAATTGTTAGTATATTAGCATACTGGAAGGTGCCGCTCTCTCTCTCTCTCTCTCTCTCTCTCTCTCTCTCTCTCTCTCTCTCTCTCTTCATTACTTGATCAAAGTAGCATTATTTGAAATCGGCAGAATATTAACATACTGAAAGGCGCCGCTCTCTCTCTCTCTCTCTCTCTCTCTCTCTCTTCATTCTTGATCAAAGTAGCATTATTTGAAATCGGCAGAATATTAACATACTGAAAGGCGCCGCTCTCTCTCTCTCTCTCTCTCTCTCTCTCTCTCTCTCTCTCTCTCTCTCTGCTTCCATTCTTGATCAAAATTGCATTAAATTCTTCGAAAATGGCAAAATTAGCATACCGAAACGCGCCTCTCTCTCTCTCTCTCTCTCTCTCTCTCTCTCTCTCTCTCTCTCTCTCTCTCCATTCTTGATCAAAATTGCATTAAGTTCTTTGAAAATGGCAGAATATTAGCATACCGAAACGCCCCTCTCTCTCTCTCTCTCTCTCTCTCTCTCTCTCTCTCTCCTGTATTAGGGGTGTAATTGTTGCGCCTTTGTCGACGTAGATAATGAATTACGTACCCAGTGATCAGGTGATTCTTCCTTGTCCCAGCGGGAAGTACGGATTATGCGTAATATTTATTTAAATTTAAATTTGTAAGAATTTTGATTGAATAACGCTTAGGAACTGGATCGTAGAATTAACCAGTTACAAAGTCCGTAATCCTCGATTTTATTTTTCTCAAGTCTCTGAGACGGACCCATGACAAACTACAAATGTCGCTGACGTATTTTATAATCTCGAGGATACAGAATGACAGAATGGATTATATAATTATTCATACGTAATAATGCAAAATCGTTATTCGGATTACCAAAGTAAGCCTGACGAGACATAGATGAATCTGGCAATATATCAACGGTGCAATAAAGGTGTTTGACATTTTCTATTTGCATTAAACGACTAGGAAGAGAGAGAGAGAGAGAGAGAGAGAGAGAGAGAGAGAGAGAGAGAATAATGCTCTTATTGCGATTGTCTGTTTATGCCCTACTTAATATCCTGTAAAGAGAGATAATACATATTTTTCTCCCTCGTATTGTTTGTGTTTTAGCAGAGAGAGAGAGAGAGAGAGAGAGAGAGAGAGAGAGAGAGAGAGAGAGAGTCTCTATTTATTTCTCGTTATTAGATGTCAAAATTTGTCAGTGTCACTCACAACTAAGCTTATTATTACCCTGAACCAAGCAAAGTATAACCCTGAAAAAAATAATAATAATAATAATAATAATAATAATAATAATAATAATAATAATAATAATAATAATAATAATAATAATAATAAAAGGACGGAGAAGAAGAAACTCATCCATATTTATTTCTGTTACGAAAGTTTTTGAAACCTGACATTTCTGCGAGCGGTGATTGATGGCGACGTTCATATGGACATCACATGGAGGGGGCATATGTCAGCCGTCTGAACTATTCTTTGGGCAGGGCGGAATTATTAATCCCGGAGTTGACAAAAATTGTGCACACAAATTTAAACAAGTAAAAACGAGTTTTCTGTACAGGGTATGTTCAAGGCCACCGAAAATACATCTATCTTAAGGAGATCTCGGCGTGATGCTGCATGAGCCGCGGCCCCTGAGACTCTCAGCCGGCCGTGGTGGCTTTTGTTTTTGCGTTGCCAGATACATGATCATGGCTAACTTTATCCTTTAATCAAATAAAAACTGTTGAGGCTAGAGGGCTGTAATTTGGTAGGTTTGATTTTTGGAAGGTGGATGATCAGAATACGAGTTTGCAGCCCTCTAGCCTCAGTAGTTTTAAAAGATCTGAGGGCGGACGGAAAAAGTGCGGACGGTGAGGCAAAAAGCCGTTTCAGTAGACATTTTTTTTTTTTTTACAAAAAACCAAAAATGAAAAAAAAATTTAGCGAAAGGTTCACGAAACAACTGCAGATGCAAAACCTAATTTTCGTAAAAAGGGTGCTTTCACAGGGTGCCGTATCTTCCCTCATGCGGTGCACTGTAGGCATTACTTGACGTTCTTTGCAGCGTCCCCCCCCCCCCCACCCCCCCCCCCCCCCCTTCCCGGCTGCAACCCCTTTCGTTCATTTTATTAAGCCTCCATTCATATTCTTCTTTTTTTTTTTTCATCTTATTTGCTTTCTTCAACCCTCCTTAATCATTAGTTCATAATGCAACTGCTTGGAGGTTTTCCTACAATTAAACCTCTAAAGCCTTTTTAACACCCAGTTTCCCTTACAGCGCTGAATGACCTCATAGGCCCCAGCGCTTGGCCTTTGTCCTGAATTTAATATTCCAGTTCCATAAGAAAGATGTATGTATGTATGTATGTATACGTTTAAAGTATATGTATACACATAATTATAACATTCATGTATACATACACAAATACATATTTGTTTATATATTCATGCATACATACATACATACATACATACATATATATATAATATATATATATGATATATATATATATATATATATATATATATATATATATATGTATATATATACGTATATATATATATATATATATATATATATATATATATATATATATATCATGTGGGTTACAAAATACAAACACAAGCTTCTCCTGTCTCCTCTCTCTCTCTCTCTCTCTCTCTCTCTCTCTCTCTCTCTCTCTCTCTCTCTCTATATATATATATATATATATAATATATATATATATATATATAGATATAATTTATTTATCTCATGAGGGTTACAAAAATTGAAATCAAGCTCCATCCTCAGTATTTATAACAGCTAAAGATTGACATTTGGTGGCCCACCGTCTGAGCACCGGATCCCTGAGCGAATTTTACTGTTTCTCAAGTTCAGTAAATATAGATTTCCATCGACCCAGACTTCCTGACTCTTGGTGTTTCTTATTTATCTTTTATTCATTTCTTTTTACTCTCTTGGTGATTCTGTTTGCTTCTTAAATTAGTATTTCGTAAAAAAAAATGAAGTACGTGGAATCATATATATTTGGACTAATATAAATAAAAAAAAAGTCTATAAGATTTATTAATACAAGAGGTTGTCTTATTCAAAAAGGTAATATATCCTTTATTTATATATTTATATTACTCTTGTACGGTCATTTCATACATGTTGGCTCTACTCTAGTGAACATGTGATTATATTCATAATATTTAATAGTAAGTGAATCTATTCATAAATTTTATAGCATACGATTATGTTTATTTATTTAGTAGCACGTGATTGTATTAAAATATTTAATAGTATGTGATTGTATTCTTGTATTGAATAACACGTGATTATATTCATATATTGAATAGCATATGATTTTATTTTAATAACACGTGATTACATTTATGTATCTAATAGCACGTGATTATATTCATATTTTGAATAGCACGTGATTATATCCGTATATTGAATGGCATGTGATTATATTCATATACTGATTAGTATGTGATTTTATTCACATATTTTATAGCAAGTGATTATATCTGTATATTTAATAGCACGTGATTATATATATATATATATATATATATATATATATATATATATATATATATATATATATATATATAGCACGTGATTGTATTTATATATTGAATAGCATTTGATTACATTCTAATGTTTGATAGCATGTGATCATATTCAAATATTCAGTAGCACATAATTACAGAGGAAGAGGCTTAATCTTTAAAGAATTTGTATGCAATTTGTATGTATGTATGGGTGCTATCACCCTTTGTAAATTTAGTTGTATTTGTGTCTTTTCATGAAGTATGGCAGAGCTAATGGCAATGTCATCCACTCAACTATTTACCATTATAACATTTTGACAAAATCAACAAAAAATATCAATAAAAACAAAGAATAATATAAATAAAGGATATATTGTTCAGGTACTTCAGTTGTGACTTAAATATTCCCATTTCATCTTATCCATGCATGTGAAACATTCGTTCTGAACCACATTAAAGAAAATGTCAATTTCGTATAATGCCCTGTAAGTAAAGGAAGTCTTGAGTAACCTAAAAGATTCAACAAGGAGAAGGAATGTACACAAATAATCAAATCAATTCAAACGGTAAGGTTCGCTTATCGTCAAGGCCTTCATTACACAGTATACTTATCGATTGCCTGAAAGGAAGTTCGTGCTAATGTGGTTCAGGACGGATAGTTTACAAACATGGATGCAAGACAATGGGAAGGTAAGTCACAACTAAAATACCTGATCACCTGATTTTATGTTATTATTTTATTATTAGAATAGTTTTGTCTGACCAATGAGCTAATATCAGATATCACAGGGCTGGCCCGATGGATTTTTGTTATTATTATATATATTTTTTTCAATTAATTTACAATGTTTTTTAACTTTTAAACTTCATAAAAGGAAAAAATCCTATATCAGATCTCACAGGGCTGGCCCGACGGATTTTTTTGTTTTTATTGATATATTTTTTTCAATTAATTTACAGGTTTTTTTTAACTTCATAATGGGGAAAAATGCTGTATCAGATCTCAAGGGCTGGTCCGACGGATTTTTGTATTTTTTGTTTTTATTGATATATATATTTTTTTTCAATTATATAATTTACAGGGTTTTTTTTAACTTCATAATGGAAAAATATGCTATATCAGATCTCACAAGGCTGGCCCGACGGATTTTTTATTTTAGTGATATCTTTTGTTAATTTTGTCAATTAATTTACAGTTTTTTTTAAACTTTATAATGAGAAAAAATGCTATATTAGATCTTTGATGATATTTTTTTATTTTGTCAATTAATTTACAGTTTTTCTAAAAAACTTGATAATGGGAAATGGTAAATAGTTGAATGGTCAATATATTGCCATTAGCTTTGATTAATAAATTTTTTCCTGGGGTCGGGGGGCGGGGTGGGTTTGGTGTTGAGTTCAGGGAATGGGAATGGGAATAATGTTTAGACCTAAGCAGTCCAAGGAGGTCTCTATTCAGCCTTCTTGAAGCAGCCCTTATAAAGCTCCTGAGGCAGTGGTTGCCACTGATCTCAAATCGCTGCGTAAATTTATAAGAGGGTTAATCCGTCATAATTTTGAGACTTAGGACATTTGGCTCTCCCTTCAGGATCCGTGGAGAAGCGAGGTCGTCGAGTATGTTCGTCCGTCTGTATAATCGTCAAGCTTGCCTTGTCATCCGGACTTTGTCCTCCTGCGCAGTTGAAGGGATTTTTCTTCGCTTGGTAAGTATCATGTGGGGGGGGGGAAGGTTTAATGAAGATTTGATCTGTGGGTTTGTTCTGGAGTCTATAAATGTTCCCTAATGTCCTTGAAAGGTTTTTCAGTATTCTAATGTAGAGTATCGCTATCGTTTCTCTGAGGTAAAATCACTAAGATGTTTTAAGCAAGATTAATGTTATACCTCTGATATCATTTAGTGCAATTAGCATTAGAATTCTGCGTCTAGTTTTTCCAGGAATGAATGGACTATTTAGTGAAAATAACGAACGTCAGATATATATATATATATATATATATATATATATATATATATATATAACTATATATATATATATATATATATAATGATAATAATAATAATAAAAGGAGCTCATAAAAACGCCAAATTATAGAAAGTAAGTACTATCAAAAGCACCTATAAATACGTTAATACTTTATAGTTGCTTTTGATAGTATATACATATTTTTTCTATTTTGGCGTTTTTATTGGCTCCTTTTTTATTTGATGGAATTCTGTTGTAACAGGACATTTTTACCAGTCATATATGTATATATACAGGATATACATATATATGTGTATACACATCATACATATACAATATCATATATATATATATATATATATATATATATATATATATATATATATATATATATTTGTGAATCTCATAAAGCAGTTTTCAATTCATACTAAAATGCTAATTTGGGTAATTCCTCGGCAAGACTCATTCCGATATCATGAAATGCCGAATGGTGTTTTTTTTATTGTATTCTTTTTTGTGCCGTAGGGAATACAGAGTGCTTGTGGACTGTGAGTTGCGTATTCACCGATGAGAATATGAAATCGAGAATCATTTTGGAATTCCATTGTTCGTGTTTTGAAAGTGTTTCCTTCCGTAAGTTTTTTTAATATGCGTTACACATGAACCCCTTTCGTTGCTTTTACTGTACCTCCTTTCATATTCTCTATCTTCCATATTACTTTCCACCCTCTCCTAACAATTGATTCATAGTGCAACTGCTGTGAGGTTTTCCTCCTGCTACATCTTTCAAACCTTCGTCCATTTCCGTTTCAACGCTGAATGACCTCATAGGTCCCAGTGCTTGGTCCCTAATTCTATATTCGGTTCAATTCAACGTAACATTTAACCTGCCGTTGCAACTGATTGAGATTTCATAAGTTCTTAGGCTGAGTAACCGGATGTTTTTTTTTTTTTTATCCGATATATTCATACCGACAACTGCTGTCTTGTTCCCATCCGGAAGTTCCGTAATGCCTTCCATTGGTAAATGCTCCTCTCCTGCGATAGATTCCTCTCCTAACTGAATTTAATTACCGAGACAAGAGGAACAAATGTGCACCTTCGAGGAGCTGTGTAGAAGAGTTGTATTCCTTCCAACCTTACGCTCAAGTACCACTTGCAATGTCAAGGGGGACATATGGGTACTCCCCCCCTCACCAATTAGGATCCGGTGTGTGAGGTTAAGTCAAAGTGAATATATGTATCTCACTCACGATTTATGACACTCAAGGTTGGTTAGGCCCTGGGGAACGGGTGTATGGGTGGAGATGGGAGATGAAAGTATTTCTTATGTCAGAATCCAGCTTCAAAAGTCAGGTCAAGTTAGGTTACGAAATGCTAAGGATAGGATTCCCGTGGCATCTTCATGTTGTATTAGGTGTGTGGTTTGTGGTTGGATTAATAAAGATGATGGTGGTTTGTACAAGCAGTAATGGTCAGAGATGAATGCAACTTGAGAAAAGCAGTTACAGATAAAAGTAACTTAGATTTACCCGAAATTCCTCATTTGAGTAAATAAAGATTATGGTCACTAACTCCGCATATACCAATTCAGGTTCCTGGTACCCTGTCTCTTCGTCGTGGGTAATAATGTGACTTATTATTTTCACTGATGAAGAGACAGTTGGTAGGTGTTTTGAATTGGCAACAACTGAACTGTGGAATAGTTTGCGTAGTGCAGTTGTGGAATCCCAGGGTTCCGAATTTTTTAAGCAAGGAACAAATTCATTCCTGCAGTCTGATGAAATTCAGGTGCATCTCTCATATTTAGTTATTAATTACTTTTTCCTCTCTCTCTCTCTCGCCATCAGTGCACCTTGCGTGGTGAATTTAGGCATTGCTAAAGGTTCTTTGCAGAGTCCCCTCTTTCCCCTTTCATTTCTTTTACTGTAACTCCGTTCATATTGTCTTATTATCCACCCTCTCCTAACAATTGTTTCGATATCGCGTTCAGCGCTAATTGATCTCATAGCTCCAAGTTCTCGCCCTTTTGCCCAAATTACATATTCCAGTCTATAAGGGTTTCCGGATGAAGATTTAAAGGAAGGAAGGAAGGAAGAAATAAAGGGAGAAAGGAAAGAGAGAAGGAAGAAAGGAAGGAAGACAAACTGTTTGTGGACGAAAACACAAATCCTGGATGTATCGGTCATCATATTAATTTTTCAGGAGTGACTGACGGAACCTCAAAATTCACCCGATTCTGACGCAGGCAGGAACGCATTTGGAAAAAGCACATGACTTGAAACTGAACTCGTCAGTCACTGAGTCAGAAAAGGGCAGATGAGTTGGAAGTGAACTGGTCAGTCACTGTTATAGCAAAAGCCAAATGAGTCGAAATAGAACTCTTCAGTCACTAGTATAGATAGCAGAAGCCAAATGAGTCGAAATAGAACTCTTCAGTCACTAGTATCGATAGCCGAAGCCAAATGAGTCGAAATAGAACTCTTCAGTCACTAGTATAGATAGCAGAAGCCAAATGAGTCGAAATAGAACTCTTCAGTCACTAGTATCGATAGCAGAAGCCAAATGAGTCGAAATAGAACTCTTCAAGCGCCGATTTCATTATTGAAAGTATATCCTGTAGCAATTCCTATCAAATAACATTTTCCTCTTTATTAACGTCATTACGTGGTATAGAGCGGATGTTATTTCTGCCGTCTGGATAATTAGTGAGATTCTATTCGTGTGAACATATTTATTCCTACAAAGGGATTCGCATTGATTATTATTTTTATAATAGTGTTTGTGGCCGTTATGTTGTCTGCGAATTTTCGTGGTAGCTATGTAATTTACTAAGGGACTGCTTTTTCATTTGATTTTTATCTCACTACCTTCAGGGGGATTAGCTGAAGTAATTAGAACAGTGTTCAGAGACTGCTTACTTAATCAGAGTAATTATCCTGCAAAAGCTACAATCACTTTTTGTGTACTTTTTAATCAGTTACATTTTTTTTTTTAAGGAATGACAAACACTTTTCAAACTTGCTTTTCACTATTTGGCTGATGCACTGTTCTCAGCTTTGCTTTTCCCCCATTAAATGACCATAATAATAATACTAATAATAATAATAATAATAATAATAATAATATATTTTTTTTTCTATCACAGTCCTCCAATTCGACTGGGTGGTATATAGTGTGGGGTTCCGGGTTGCATCATGCCTCCTTAGGAGTCCATCACTTTTCTTACTATGTGCGCCGTTTCTAGGATCACACTCCTCTGCATGAGTCCTGGAGGTACTTCAGCCTCTAGTTTTTCCAGATACCTTTTATTATTATTATTATTATTATTATTATTATTATTATTATTATTATTATTATTATTATTCTGCAAAACATTTACTCTGATTATACTTATATATATATATATATATATATATATATATATATATATATATATATATATATATATATATATATATATATATATATATATATATATATATATATATATATATATATATATATATATATATATATATATATATATATATATATATATATACATACATGTCTATATATATAAACCTAAGGCAGTAGTTTCATTGAGTCATTCTCTTAATTGCCTCTTTGAATTCTCCTCCTCCTCCTCCTCCTCCTCCTCCTCCCCCTCCTCCTCCTCCTTCTCCTTCCCATTTCTCATTTCCTCAGCAATTCCTGACATTTGACTAGTTTCCTTAATCACTTTCGACATTCTCCTTTCATGTCTGCGAACATCGCCTTCATAATTTCGCTCCACTTGCTCTCTCCCTCGTTTATCTAATTTTTTTTTCTTCGCCGTCCTCCCCTTCCCTTGCTTTCCTTCATACTCTTTCCACATCTCCATTTCCTTTATTATCTTTCGTCCCTACACTCATTCGCTCCTAATCATGTCAACGTTTTTACTTTTTAGAATCTTTTTTTTTTCGTTATTCAGTTTTTTTATTTTTCATTTTTTCCCGAGAGTTCGTGTTTTTAAAAGTCCTTTTTTGTACGCTGAACACATTGACCTCTCTCTCTCTCTCTCTCTCTCTCTCTCTCTCTCTCCCTTGTGTGTTTATGTATGTGTGCTTCTGTGAGGAAATACTTATTAATGAATATATTATCTTTAGACGGTTCGTCATAGCAACTGTCATCTTCTTACAATGGGAGGAATTAGCAGATAGCTCTCTCTCTCTCTCTCTCTCTCTCTCTCTCTCTCTCTCTCTGTGTGCTTGTGTGAGTGTTTCTCTCTCCTCTCTTATGCAAACACACAAACACTCACGCTTTAGTTTGATCTCTCTCTCTCTCTCTCTCTCTCTCTCAGTGCGTTTGCTTGTGTGAGTCACTCTCTCTCATACACTCACATACGCACGCTGTAGTTTTATCTCTCTCTCTCTCTCTCTCTCTCTCTCTCTTAACAGCAACAGTGTGGAAGAGTTTAAAAGAAAGCTAGACAGAACCATTAGGACACTGTGAATGCACAGCAAAACCTGCTCCTTGAGATAAGTGAGCGCACGATGTCTCCTCGGATGGACTAACCAGTCTTTGAGACATCCTAATCCTTGTAACTCCTTGTAACTTTCTTTCTCTCTCTCTGTTATTAAAAGAAAGTGCAGGAGATGCGAATGTAAATTCCTCCAGGACAATTTTCATTACAATTATTTCCAGCACTTCAGATACTGTCATTATACATTGGTTTTAATTCATGTACAATGATATAGAATTGTGTTCCGGTATTAAATACATAATAAGGACTTCACTATTGTCTTGATATGATAGTCGGAAGTAGATGTGATATATATTTGAACATAATTCATGTAAGTGCCCCTACACAATAACCCCCTACACAATACCCCATACTCCATATCCCGTACCCCATTACTAGTACCCCACCTCATACTCCATACCTAAAACCCCACCCTATACTCCATACCCAATACCCCACCCCCAATACTCCATACCCCATACCCAGTACCCTATACCCCGTACTCCATACCAAATGCCTAAAGTAACTTGTACCCCCTGCTCCATACCCAATACCCACCCCATACTCAATACACAGTACCCTGTACCCCATACTCCATACCCAATACTCATCCCATACTCCATACCCAATACCCACCCCATACTCCATACTCCATACCCAATACCCCATACCCACACCCCATCGAATTTCGAAACAAGGTCGGGAGGAGAAATGCGTACAACTTCACTCACGCCATGTGACATCGTATTTCATCATGTGTAACGTCACGCTCGACAATAGAGGGCCCTTTCAGGATTGACAGTAGGTGACCTTCAGTCCTGATACCCTGTTCTTGCGTTCATCTCCTCAAGTATCCTTGATGTGAATACAAAGGATGACAAGATCCTGGTGGTGTCTATATATATATATATATATATATATATATATATATATATATATATATATATATATATATATGTTACAGTGAATCTGTATAATCAGGGAATATATATATTCTCTGATATTTTCAGGGAATGTGCATAATGTCTGATTCACTCAGAGGATATGTATATTCCCTGAAATTTTTAGTGAATATACATATTCCCTGATTATTCGGCCTTATTATTATACATATTCCCTGAATCGTGTTTGGTATGAAAGAACAATGAAATAAATAGCTGAAACGATAAACAAAGCCTTGTTTTCACAATGTAAACTTGAATGTAAACACAATGTAAACCACTGAACTAGCGAACCATGGTAGGAGTCCATCTAATTACCCCCCGTCTCAACACTACAAGGTCAGGCAAAAGTAGGACTGATGCAAAAGTAGGACTGACAACTTCAGGTCTTCCACATAATGTAATTCACCGTCTCCGAAGTGAGGACGATTTGCTGGCAGTAATTACGGAAGAAACAACTTCAGATGAACCACCTGCTGTCGAACCAGTTACTGCTAAACCACCTGCTGTCGAACCAGTTACTGCTGAACCACCTGCTGTCGAACCAGTTACTGCTGAACCACCAGTTGTCGAGCCACCTGCTGTCGAACAAGTTACTGCTGAACCACCTGCTGTCGAACAAGTCACTGCACTGGGAGTATTGTGCACGACTGTGATTAGAGGTTAGTCAGTAGGGTATCCTTATGGTCGAACGGTTACAAATTTCCCTCAATACACTGTATTTTTATGTTATTATGTGGTTTGTAGTGAGTGTAATGTTTCTCTCTCTCTCTCTCTCTCTCTCTCTCGTCTCAATCCCTCTCGAACAAGGTACTGCCGAACCATCTGCTGTCGAACAAGTTACTGCCGAACCATCTGCTGTCGAACAAGTTACTGCCGAACCATCTGCTGTCGAACTAGTTACTGCTGAACCACATGCTGTCGAACCAACATCACCACTCTCCGTTCGTCAAAAGAATATTACCTCTCAGCGAAAACGTGCGTGCGAAGCACAGCTTTCACAAGCTGAACGTATGGTTAAACGAAGTCGTCGTATTATATGGACCGTGGAAACGTCGGGAACAATGTAACGATTCCGATACCAATGGTGGATAGGGGTCGTGGGGATCCAAGGAATATCTTGGGAATAATTATGGATATTGACGAAAATGACAATGACACGATTGCAGTGAAGAGTGGTATACTGAGTGGGAAATATACCAGGAATCAGTTTGATTTATGTACGTATGAACTGTATTCAAAAGACCATGTGACAACGGATAGGATTGTTTCGCTTCGAACTGCTGTGCAGCAAGAGTCGAAGTCAGGTGGTCAAGGTTTCGCCAAATGCAACTGTGCTGGTTCAAAACGTTGTCAAACAAATCGATGTAAATGTTTTAAGCTGAAAGTTAAATGCAACTCACGATGTCATGCAAGTTTGCATTGTGAAAACAAGGCTTCGTTCTAAATATTAGAACGATCCTTATTATTTTTTTACTAGTTTTTTTTAAATGAGTATTTTGTGACAGACAAGTTTTATTTTCTGTTCATAATAAATTTTGTTACATCCAAGTGTTTTATGTGATAAATAAAATATTAAAGAAGTGTATTACTGTTTTTAGTGATTTATTCCATTATTCTACCATACCATACAAGTTTATATTGTGAAAACAAGGCTTTGTTTATTGTTTCAGCTATTTATTTCATTGTTCTTTCATACCAAACACGATTCAGGGAATCTGTATAATAATAAGGCCGAATAATCAGGGAATATGTATATTCACTAAAAATTTCAGGGAATATACATATCCTCTGAGTGAATCAGACATTATGCACATTCCCTGAAAATATCAGAGAATATATATATTCCCTGATTATACAGATTCACTGTAACATATATATATATATATATATATATATATATATATATATATATATATATATAATATATACATATTTATTTTTATATATGTATGTATATTAGTATATTAGGTCGTTTTGACTTATATTCACTTATTCTTTGGAGATTCGCTGCCTCATTTCCTACTAGATTTTACTTATTTTCCTTCACTTCTGTTGTAATTTTAATCGTTTAGAATTCCTTTAATTTTGCACAATACTAACGACAACTCTCTCTCTCTCTCTCTCTCTCTCTCTCTCTCTCTCTCTCTCTCTCTTCTCGTACTTTTATTGTAATTGTAAGTTCTCCCTTTCGCTCACTCTATTTTCATTTGTTTTTGTTGTAATTTTTAACCTCTCTCTCTCTCTCTCTCTCTCTCTCTCTCTCTCTCTCTCATTCTCTCTCTCCCTTTCATTTTCCTTCTGTTGTAATTTTTAACCCTCTCTTTCTCTCCTCTTTTTTTTCCTCTCTCTCTTTTTTTTCTCTCTCTCTCTCTCTCTCTCTCTCTCGCTCTCTCTTGTAATTGATGAGTTCGCCTTTCCCTCACCTTTCATTTCTTTAATGTTGTAGATTTTTAACTCTCTCTCTCTTCTCTCTCTCTCTATTCTCTCTCTCTCGTCTCTCTCTCTCTCTCATCTTCGTTGTAATTATGAGTTCTCCCTTTCCCTCACCTTTCATTTCCTTCTGTTGTAATTTTTAACTCTCTCTCTCTCTCTCTCTCTCTCTCTTCTCTCTCTCTCTCTCTCTCTCTCTCTCTCTCTCTCTCTCTCTCTCTCTCTGGTAGGATCTCTCCGTTGTATAGTAAATCTCATTACCATTCTTTTTTTTCTGTAGTTTATCAAGTCTCTCCTTGCTTCCTTTTCCTGTCAGAAATTTGCACCTTTCTCTCTTCATTCATTGTCTAACCTATCATCATCATTTCTTTGTAGTGTCAGGTTTATTGTTTAATAGTTTCTTTAAGTGCGTTTTGTCCCTCCTGCGCTGCATTCGGCACTGTCGTGTATTATTATCATTAGATAGAATAAATTATTTATTATTATCCCCATCCCATTATAACCCACGGGGTAAAGTAATACGAGACCCCGTCAGACGCCGGTGGTTCCTGCAGGTCAAAGGTTGTGACCCACGGTGACCCTTGGGTGGGACGGGCCAATTCGCTTATCGCCCGCCCCAGCCACCTGGCTATGTTCAGAATCAAATGATGCAGTATTTAGTCTCCCGTGTGCATACGGGCTGCTCTGTGTAAGTTCGCACCCGTATTGTTGCTTCAAGGTTGGGATAATCTTAGACAAACAATAACATCCCGTATTGTTCGTGTCTACTACGACTGATTACTAAAGATAACGGAGAAAATTAAGTTTTTATTTTTTTTTTTATTAAGGCGTTGGATTTGTCTTAGCGGTTTTGATCCTAATTAGTTTCAGCAATAATAATAATAATAATAATAATAATAATAATAATAATAATAATTAATAATAATAATAATAATAATAATAATTATAACAGACTTTTGTATTAGGATATGGAAGTGAAATGAAAAATTCCAATGGCCAGAAAACGATTTATGATGACGATGATAATGACAGTAATAAAACATTATTATTATTATTATTATTATTATTATTATTATTATTATTATTATTATTATTATTATTATTATTATTAACAATAATAGCAGCAGCAGAAGCAGCAATATTATTAGTAGTCCGTGAAGTTCTGTCCTAAATATGTCATAAATTGGTAATCCTCTGTTGGGGGTTGGGGGGGGGGCGGCGGGGGTTGGTTAGTGGTGTGCACTGTAGGTATTACTAAGGTACTTTGCAACGTCCCATCGACCGCCTAGCTGTAACCCCTTTCAATTTACTGTACCTCCGTATATATTCTCATTCTACCGTGTTACTTTCCACCCTCTCTTAACAATAGTTTCATGGTGCAACTACGAGGTTTTACTACCTGTTGCATTCTTTAAAGCCTTTCCACTCTCTATTTCCCTTTCAGCGATGAATGACCTCATAGGTCCCAGCGCCTAGATTTTATGTTCCATTTAATTCCTATTGATAATCCTAATAAGTTCTTAAGGCGATTATTCAGCCATTCCCAAAAGATCATACAGCACTTTTACTCTCCTCTGTATGTTGTCAGTCCGTTTGTGACGTCACCAGCAAGAGAATAGGAATATTAATATCCACGATCAAACAGTTGATGATGAAGAAATTAAAAGAACAAACGTAATACTAATAACAATTTACCATGATCGCTTCAGGAGATGTTTGTTTAGACATGAAACAGTTGCAAACTGTTAACAACTAAAATTCGATAACAACAACAAGATAAATTCGATGTCGAAGGAAAAAAACACAACCTAATATTTCTCAGGAAATTGCTCGTTCCGGAGAGAGAGAGAGAGAGAGAGAGAGAGAGAGAGAGAGAGAGAGAGAGAGATAAAAACATCATTTCCCCTTGTCTATTTTGTGGTTTTAACGAAAGTTGTATACGAGAGGGTCGAGGTGGTAGTATGAGTAAGTTCTTCCCGTAATGGGTCAGTGCCGTCAATGCACCTCATGCGGTGCACTGTAAGCATTACTTAAGGTTCTTTGCAGCATGCCTTCGGCCCCTAGCTACAACTCCTCTCGTTCCTTTCACCGTACCTCCGTTCATATTCTCTTTCTTCCATCTTACTTTCTGCATTCTCCCAACAGCTGATTCATAGTGCAACTGCGAGGTATTCCTCCTGTTTCCAAATAATTACTTTATAATACAGTTGCGAGGATTTCTTCCTGTTACACCTGTCAATCAAACCTACCTACTCTCCAATATCCTTACCAGCGCTGAATGACCTTATAGGTCCCAGTGCATTGCCTTTGGCCCAAACTCAATATTCCATTCCATTCCTAAAACAATAAATATCCAACATTTTGTGTTTTTCGACCCCTGGAGTATAATTATATTAAATCAAATAAACGCAAACTATAAATAAATGTAGTGCCTCACAGGCTATTGTGAGTATGAGACTGGTGGAGCATAAGTAATTACATCCCCATTCCATCTGCTCCTTATAGAACTTTGTTCTTGAAGTCAGCCATCACAATTCTGGGGCTCCCATGGAGTTAAAAGTTATAACCTTTGTAAATTATGACCTCGTATGAAGTCGTGTGGGGCTTGGTTCAAGGGTAACTTTCTTTTAGGGTTGGCTGTCAGGTCATAGAAGTGAATACTCAAGATGGGCTATTACAGATTATCATGCTCTCTCTCTCTCTCTCTCTCTCTCTCTCTCTCTCTCTCTCTTACACACACACACACACACACGAATAGAGGATACTCTGTCTCGACATAAGATATTCCTTCGCTTCCCCCATTAATCTATTTATTATTGAACAGCACATTCTTAGATGCTACAGTACATCTCTCTCTCTCTCTCTCTCTCTCTCTCTCTCTCTCTCTCTCTTTAATCTTTTCTTCTCTCCCCGGCTCTAACAAACATTATCATTTCCTTAGAAGCCCTTTTTTTCGCAGCAAATGCCTACAGTATCGTTCCATAGGGTAAACAAACAGATACACGCACATACATACATACATGTGCACACACACACACACACACAACACACACACATATATATATTATATAATATATATATATATATATATATATATATATATATATATATATATATAGATAGATAGAATGATAGATAGATAGATATATATATATATCTATATATATATATATATATATATATATATATATATATATATATATATTACAAAAAGTTAGTTATTCCTCTAGATACAATCAAGTTCGAATTGGGTCCTTTTAGTAATTATAAAAAAAGCAATTCCTGCCTGTTTGTCGGTTTTTGTTTTTTGTCTATTCTCTGTGCACGCCAGACTATGAAAGATAGGGCTACCGAATTTTACCATAGTCGCCCCCTCCCCGCCCTAGGATGGTTTTAGTGAAAATACGAAATTCCAAGGCAGTTTCTAGAGAGGTCATAACCTCACTTTTTCATACCCCCTCATTTTTTACAACTTTCTGAGTAGGCATCTATGTAGAAGTGTTTCTGTAGGTACAAATAGGCTCCCCACAATATTGGGGTCCGTAAGGGACCCCCAGTAGTAGTGGGGGCCATCCCCTCCCCTCCCGGAATGGGGGCCTGAGTGTTTCCCACACTATGAGGGGGCAGGAGGCCTATGCCCTTTCGATTTACCGACCAGGGAAGGAGGGGTTTGTAGCCTAGCCTACCTATCACGACCTTGATAGCAGGGGGCTGCAGCCCACCCACCCCCCTTGGGAATTAGGACCCAAAGAGTCAAAGATGGGCTTACTACATTCAAATTTGGTACCATGAGTTAACATAAATGACTACGAACGCGGTTAACATCAATATCAGAGTTTAACCTGTCGCAACATGTATGCGCCTGCCGTCGGCCAGCCGGTGCCTGATTGAGCCGGTCAGTGACGCACTAGCATTGGCTGGGGAAAGACGTACGTCCACGTGATTTAGAAGTGAATGTGCGTACGATAAAATGTCCAACTTGAGTTACTTACAAAAATGCATCAATGAAAAAGCATTCCCAGTATTTACAATGTGGTGGTCCCAGTTTTTTTTTTTTTTTTTTTTTTTTTTTTTTCATACTATATCCTGATTGCTAATGAAATAACCCTAGCTACTTGGTTAACGATTTATATTACCTAAAAAAATCATCAGTATGGTATTTGCATGACAGGAATCTTCCATGGACATTATTACCATAAAAAAGTTCTCCTTGTACTATTAAAAATTAGTTTATATCTTCACCTACTTATTTATAAATCTATTAATTTACCATTTTTTTTTATAAATTACCACTTCTTTCTGTGTTTCATATTACCTTCTGTGATATCAAATAACCATAGTATCCTTTGGAAGCTTGATTTTCAAGTCATTGGCCCTTGCAGGTGATCGGGAGAGTAGGGGAGAATGATGGGTAGGGCCAGGTTCTAGCACAGCGTAGCGCGCGTCATCAGCTCGTAATAACAACAATTTGTAGGTATGTACATATACACTGGGAAGTTTAATCTAGCACTCCCTTGTTATAAAACACCTAAAGCAATAGAGACTTTGGCTCATGCGCATCTATCTCCCCACTCAATCTTTTTACCCTGCAACCCCTTTCGTTCCCTTTACAATACCTCCTTCAATATTCTCTTTCTTCCATCGTACTTTCTTTCCACCCTCTCCTACCAATTGATTTATAGTGTTACTGCTTTGAGGTTTTCCTCGTGATATATATTATATAATATATATATATATATATATATAGATATATCTATATATATATATATACTATAATATATATTATAATTTATATATGTATATATCTATATATATTATAATTTATATATATATATATAAATCAAAGTGGTAAAATATCGTCTTGAAAAATAGTGGGTTCGCTAATCTTTGACATGATCCCACCATTCAAACTTCTTACTGTCAAAATTTCCGGTTCGGCGCTGAATGAAACTTGTAGGTCCCAGAGCTTGGCCTTTGGCCTAAATCCTATACATTCAATTCAACCAATCCTCTTTTGACACAATAGTCAGGAGAGCAATTCCCCATCTCGTTGCTGCCATGCTTTCCCCCATGATTGCAGCGATGGGGAGGAGCAATTAGTGTCACGTTGTCACGTATCATTCAGCATTTCGCTCTGGGTTTCAGTCGCGCGCGCGAGCTTGCATTTCATAATCACTTCTTCATGCGCGGGACTTTTTTTTTTTTTTTTTTATTCTTCTATCCTTAATGTTATGAAATTCTTGAATGCCTTCATCCGGCCGTAATGGACCTCATTATTCAAGAGCGGTATTTTCATTGCCTCCGGCAATGTCATTTGGGGAAAAGTTTTTCTTCTTTTCCCTGTTTTTTTTGGGGGGTGGGGCGGTTTGGGGGAGTGGGGGGATTTCTGTTGTTGTTGTTGTTGTTGTTCGTCTTCTAGTAGCTGTTTTAGTTGTTGAGACGCAAAGTGAATTATGAATTATATGAGAGAGAAAGAAAAACAATAGCAAAATGCGCCGAAGGAACTTTCTGTACAACTTATTATGCTGTATGATCTGCGGCCCGTGAATCTTTCAGCCACGGCCCGGTGGTGGCCTTTCCTGTAGCGTTGCCAGGCACACGATCTTGCTAACTTTAACCTGAAGTAAAATAAAACCTATCCGGTGTAAAGGGCTGCAATTTGGTATGTTTGATGATTGGAGGGTGGATGATCAACACACCAATTTGCAGCCCTCTAGCCTCAGTGTTTTTTAAGTTCTGAGGGCGGACAGACAAAGCCATCTCAGTAGTTTTATTTGTACAGAAAACTTAAACAAAGGAAATCTAGGACAGTAAAGCGAATGAAATACGAAATTACGCCCCTGTCAGCTGTCTCGACGCCCTCCAACCCCCCCCAAAAAATACCCCAAAAAAATCCTTAATAAATTGCATGGGCCATAGGTCCTTCGCCAACTCTTATGCATATATCATCTTTATTTATTTAATTTTTTTCATTGCTGGTAGGTTTTAGCTTTATTGCTTTTGCTAAATGACGTTAATATTTTTGCTCTCCAGTGAGACCAAGCTCCTTGAACAATATGGAAGTGCACAATATTTTTCATTGTAATATTAGTTTTTTTTTCTTTTTTTGGCATGAGATCATGCTTTTGAACAAACCTGTATTCTTACAATTTGTTTTATTTTAACGTTTGAGAATTCTTCCTGAACCCTTGTTAAGGTGGTACAGGTTACCTATAACTATATATATAATATATATATATATATATATATATATATATATATATATATATATATATATGTGTGTGTGTGTGTGTGTGTGTGTGTGTATGTGTGTGCGCGCGCGCGCGTGTGTGTATTAAAGGGTACTCCAAGTTCACGAACGCTATTTTATATTTATAAGAAATTTATACCTTATGAGACACAACAGTGGAGTTCCTTTCTCAAATATTAAAAAAAAAAAAAAAAAAATCGTAAACAAAACTGATGAATATCGTGATTGATTGGCTGATTTATATCTACTAAAACTGGCGTTACAACACCCACGTAGGTTATTGACGACGCATTAAAATGAAATTGGAAACTAAAAGTATAAATTAATCTCTAGCAATTTGAAATTTAATCATACCTATAAATTCGCATATACTAAACATACATCGCTGGACACTCCGGATCCTGCAGCCAATCAGGAGCAAAATAGCAACGTCAAGTGATATCGGCTGCGGATATATACCGTCAGATTTAAAAATAAATGAAAAGGTAGACCTGTAGTTAAGTTTTTAAACATTTCTCATTTCTCGAAAAAAAAAATAATGACAACTGAAAATGAAACATCTGGAGATTTAATAATGAATAAAAATAATTTTGAAATGTCTATATTCATGCAATTTAATCTTCAAGTAATTATTCACAGTTATCCTTATTCCTAACTCTGATGCCAAGTTAGTCACGAGTACAACGACAGAGAGAGAGAGAGAGAGAGAGAGAGAGAGAGATCTGTTAAAATTCCATCTTACATAATAAGATGAGTTTTGCCGACGAGCCCTCTACAGATAAAATGGTGATGCATAAACACGCACAACGAGGAGAGAGAGAGAGAGAGAGAGAGAGAGAGAGAGAGAGAGAGAGAGAGAGAGAGAGAACGTGTGCATTGAGTATATCAGAATACGAGTCCTGAGAGAGAGAGAGAGAGAGAGAGAGAGAGAGAGAGAGAGAGAAAGAAAACATGTGTGTATATGAGTGTCTATAAATAAGTCCTGAGAGAGAGAGAGAGAGAGAGAGAGAGAGAGAGAGAGAGAGCTGAGATGATCACATTCCGGGTCTTGTCAAGCTCGCATTAATTCCCCGTTGCACACATTCTCTCTCTCTCTTCCTCTCTTTCTCTCTTTCTCTTTCTCTCAGTAGTAGCCATCTTGCTTGGTGAGACGTACCCAAGCGCAGTCTGATTAATCAACAGATATCACAAGTTTAACTTACGTCTAGAATTTGAGAAATATCTAGAAGTGTTCGTGAACTATCGGTGATAAGATTAATGTGAAAATAGTAGGATAAAGCACCTACTAAGTTAGTTCATCAAGTGAAATACTGTAAATCAGAACAAGATGGCAGTAAGTTCCAACTGTGGAAAAAAAATGGCGAAATTTAGCTTGTTTGGCAGATTCGCAATACGATGAGGTAGCAGGAAGGGAACTGACATTTCTCATCTATGAGATCAGCAAAAGTCCTAACCAAAAAGATACAAAAGCATTCATAGATATATTAGAAGGATATGATTCTTCAAACTGGAACAAATCAACAGAAAACATCTTGAAAATAATTGAAGAAGTTCCAAATAAAATCCAAGTGGTCAAGAGACTCATAAAGAAAATATACATAAACCAACATATTCTGACAAAGAAAATGAATAAGGTGAACATTGTGAATATCCTAATTGATGCATTAGGAAAAAGAATGCCAAAAGCATGCAAACTGTGTAAGGTGTGGTATAGCATAGTTAATCCATAAAACCTAATCAGAAAATGTGCTGCATGCAACATTCCGACCCATCCACAATGTGCGGAGGTAATGCAAGATATGAGAAAAGATACCAGAATATTTTGCTCAACATGTCTATCATGGATGGACAATGTTATTAAATCAAGATTGAATGTACAAATAGTTGAGGATGAAGAAGAAGAGGAAGAGAAGGAAGAAGAAGAAGGAGGAAAACGGAAGAGAAGTAAACAAAACTGAAATGACGAGAAAAAAATAAGGAAAACAAAAGAACAAGATAAAAGTATGGATGCAGAGATACTCATTGATACTACATATGAGGCAATAAAGCAGCATACTTACGAAGAAATAAATTACGATATGACAACACAAAAGAAAATCCCGAAGAGGCTCTACCCAGATCTTCACAATGACGGGAAAGAGGAAAAAACAGACAAAAAAGACAAAGTCTGCAACCTTTTGAAAAGAGGGAATTGCAGATTTGGAGAAAAATGTTACTACAAACATCCTAAGGTATGTCACAACTATGAAATATAAGGTAAATGAAGATGATTGCAGAGATCTGCATCCAAAAATATGCAAAAACCTAAAAGAAGGAAAAGGATGTAAGTTCGATAAAAAAATGTATATATATGCACCCTGTAGCCATGAATCATAATCAAATAAATAATCAATCAAGTAATAAAATCCAAAATAAGAAAGAAACAGATAAAGAGAGGAATAAAGAATATCAGGTAAAAGAAAAAAGCAAGCCTTCAACGCGATATAAAGTGATGTCAGCAAAAAATTTCAAAGCCTCAGCTCCAAAATACTACTCAAGAGATAATAACTGTATTTATTATGCAAGAGGATATTGCAGATACGGAGAAAATTGCAGATTCAGACACAAAATGAATAATTATGATGAAGGAAGATCAAATATTATGGAAAAGTTGGATTTTTTAATGTCAGAATTTCTGGAAATGAAAAAAAGAACAAAATACCAGAACAGGAAAGAGACATGGGAAAATCCTTATTATTACCAATATTAAATGAAGGAGAAAACACGCAAACCATCATAGTGATGAATGCGCAGGGTTTAGTTACAAGTAACTCAAAAAGAAAAATAGAGTACTTAGAAGAACTAACCCAAATTGAAAAGAAAATAGATATAATGAATATAAGTGAAACCTGGTATTCCCAAGAGACTGGGAATGACGATCAAATAAAAGGGTTCCAAACTTATAGATCAGATAGAAAAAATAGGAATCAAGGGGGAACCGCAATATATGGGAACGACAAAAAACAAGGAAAAATATATGAGAAATATAGTAACCCAGAATGTGAACTAATAGCGGTAGAATTTGAATCTGAAAAATTAATGAACATAGTAATATATAGACCTCCTAATACTAAAGAGTTTGACTTAATAATAGAAAAATTGGATGATATATGCAGAAATCACAAGGAAACTTCAACTTTCCTTTCGTAGACTGGAAAGAACGAATAGGAGATTGTGGTTGTACTTATACATATAAAAAAGAGAGTAATAGTAGTGCAGAAGATAAGAGGCAATTCAAAAAGCTATTAGATATGCTACTAAAATACAACATTCAACAAATAAATCACCTGCCAACAAGAAAGGAAAATACTTTAGACCTAGTATTTGTGAACGAGATGAATTATGTTAAAGAAATAATAGTATATAATGCGAGTATTTCCGACCATAATGTCATAGAATTAACAGTCCATTCCAAAGGAAGTGAAAACAGAGATAAGCAAGAAATGAAAAAGTGGGAAGGATATGGAAAATACAACTTCAACAGTAAAAATATAAAATGGTCAGAAATAAATGAAGAATTAAACAAAGATTCGGATAACATTTTCGTAAGTGATGACATAAGGGTAAATACGGAGATATATAAAATATTAGAGAAAATAGTGGAAAAATATATACCGAAGAAGAAAAGTAAACATCAGTCATGCATACCAAGAGACAGAAGGATCTTGTTCCAGAAAATCAGAAAGTGGAAAAAAGGTCTTGCAAAAGAAAAAAATGCATGGAAAGTTATAGAACTAAAAAGTAAGATAGAAAATGCAGAACAAAAGATTATACAATCAAAAGAAAATGAAAAACGGGACTTGGAAGAAAAAACCCTAATAAAGATTAAGCAAAACCCCAAACTATTATACTCATACGCGAAAAAGATGAATAAAAGAAGAATAGAAATAGGCCCTCTAAGAATTGAAGGGAGATTAACGAATGAAAAAAAGGAAATTTGCAGCATATTGGCAGAACGATATAAGCGAGAATTCACCCCTACAATAGATAATGAAGATAATGATATAGAAGTAAAGGACAAAAATAGTGAATATTTAGCTGACATAGATATCAATGAAGCTGATATTGTGCAGGCTATTAATGAAATTAAAAATGGAGCTGCTGCAGGGCCTGATGGAGTTCCTGCTATTTTGTTAAAGAAAGTAGTTCATTCTATGGCAAAGCCACTTGCAATATTATTAAGACAAAGTGTAGATACAGGCACGATTTATGATGAGCACAAATTAGCATATATTACCCCTACATTCAAAAGTGGATCAAGAGTAGAGGTATAGGCCTGTGAGTCTAACATCACATATTATGAAAGTGTATGAACGGGTAATGAAAAAAAATATTATGAAACATTTAATAAAATATAATCTGTTTAATATAGGACAACATGGTTTCATACCCGGAAAAAGTACACAAACCCAACTGTTAGTCCACCGTGAAAACATATTCAAAAATATGAAGAGTGCAAATGAAACAGATGTGGTTTATCTAGACTTTGCAAAAGCTTTTGACAAGGTAGACCATAATATATTAGTGAAGAAAATTAGAAAACACAATATAGTGGATAAAGTAGGAAGATGGTTAAAAGAATTTTTACACAACAGAAATTAGATAGTTATTGCAAACGATGAGAAATCGAATGAAGCTAAGGTAATTTCCGGTGTGCCACAAGGTACGGTGTTAGCTGCATTACTGTTTGTTATTATGATTGCAGACATAGACAGTAATGTTAAGGACTCAGTAGTGAGTAGTTTCGCCGATGACACAAGAATAAGTAGAGAAATTACTTGTGATGAAGATAGGAACGCGCTACAAAGAGACCTTAACAAAGTAT
>NC_061088.1:75826204-75848704 GCF_015104395.2 Macrobrachium nipponense
AGCTGCAACTACTTTCATTCCTTTCACTGTACCTCCGTCCATATTCTCTTTCTTCCATCTTGCTGTCCACCCTCTTCTAATAATTGTTTCATTGTGCAACTGCGATTGTTTGCCTCCTGTAACACCTTTGAAACTTTCTACTGTCAATATCCGTCTCAGCGCTGAGTGGCCTCAGTTGCCCCAGTGCTTGGCATTATGCCAAAAATCTATATCAATCAAATCATTTCCACTGAAAGATTTTAATCGGAAACCCTTCCTTATCAGAGAGCCTTTCAGCGAAACTTTTCAGAGTATCAGACGTTATGGCGTGAAATGACAAGGTTGAAAAATCACACATTACAATGAGCTATGATCCATCTTCTTCGTACATTATGCTTTGTGAGTTATCGGACGCTCTACTCGATTGGCCGCATTGCACGAATCCCCTAAACTCTGAAGGGTAGTTAAAGAAAACCCGATCACGGGATTTCAAGGGTCACTGAAGTGAACCTCTTGCCAGAAGGTACTTACAGGCAAATGTCGAATTGCTGAGAGGTTGTTTTATGACCTGGCCTCGACGGTCTCTTGAATGTCTTCGATACGAGAAAATGACGTTTGGAAACGAGACCTCTCACGTTTATTTTTAATGTGCCGTTGTGGTTCGTAGATAAGTCCGAACACTCGGTATATCTCTGATGTGCCAGTGTGGTGGCCTAGTGTAAATACGGCCCCTAGCTGCAATCCTTTCGTTCCTTTTACTGTACCTCTGTTCATATTCTCTTTCTTCCTTCTATGTATCCAACCCTCTCCAAACAGATGTTTCACGAGGTTTTCCTCCTGTTACGCCTCTCAAAGCCTTCTACGTTCAATTTTCTTTTCAGCGCTGAATGAAAGAGCCTTGAGTTAACATCATAATTTGTTTTTTGGATCATTTACTGTCAAGACAGATCTACAGAATCTGATTTAGGTCCTTTGTGAGTCGGGTAAAATGCGAGGTCATTGAAATCAAGGCTTGGCTGTGGTTATGTTAAGTGTGTAATAACACTTATATGTAATGTTCTAATCTTTTTTATATATTTTTTTCCCACACCATTAAGTTGAAAGAACTCTTCTAAATATTATTTGTAGTAAATCGGAGGTTGCAATTTTTTTTATTTTTATAATTTTTTCTAGAGAAAATGTTTCATCTTCAGCTGAAATTTCTTTCATTTTTCGTGGTTTTTAAAAATATAAGTTTCTCGAACGTTGACATCTCCGGCATTCCTTTAAAATATACTTTCTACATACAACTGTTGTGTGACAAATATCACAGATTGGTTAGGGATTGTATTATGTGGACATTGAACAAGTAGAAAACTTCGGTGACATCGAGATTTCTGTACAGCCTGTTATCCTGTGTAAACCGCGGCCCTTGAAACTTTCAGCCACTGCCTGGTGGTGGCCTATTCTATAGCGTTGCCAGACGCACGATCATGACTAACTTTAACCTTAAATAAAATAAAAACTACTGAGGCTAGAGGGCTGCAATTTGCTACGGCTGATTATTGGAGGGTAGACGATCAACATACCAATTTGCAGCCCTCTAGCCTCAGTAGTTTTTAAGATCTGAAGGTGGATGGACAGACAAAGTCATCTCTGTAGTTTTTTTCTACAGAAAACTGAAAGCTCTGTTTAATTACTATGTTATATCCTTAATCCGTTCAAGATCTATTTCCCTTCGTACAGTAACTAAAATAAATGAACAAACAAATAATTGTAAAAATATGGTAGACATCATAGGCTTTGAAGGGACGTTTCGTAAGAAATAGGCTGCCATATTACTTCACATTTCGTAGCAAATTCATACTAAACGTATGATAGTCATCATACATAAATCGTTCAGAGCTTGATGAGATATAAAGATATTCCATATTTTTTCATAAGGTTATGTATCCTTTATTTTTTCACTACATTACATTAGAGATTGGCTTCTTTATTGCTAAATTTACGTTTCGTGACAGACTAATGACAAAAGCTTGTGATATTCATTATACATGATTAATTCCAAGCTTGATACAATAAAAAAAAAAACGAGTTTCCATGGTTTTTGGTCTCTGTGTTATTTAAGACACTTAAATGACTTTTTTTAAGACTTCAATGACTTTTTTTAAAGACACTTAAATGACTTTTTTAAAGCTTAAATGACTTTTCTTTAAGACACTTAAATGACTTTTTTAAAGCTTAAATGACTTTTCTTTAAGACACTTAAATTACTTTTTTTAAGACTTCAATGACTTTTATTTAAGACACTTAAATTACTTTTTTCAAAGACTTAAATTACTTTTTTCAAAGACTTAAATTACTTTTTTAAGACACTTAAATGACTTTTTTTAAAGACTTAAATGACTTTTTTAAAGACACTTAAATGTCTTTTTTTAAAGACTTCAATGACTTTTCTTTAATACACTTAAATGATTTTTTAAAAAACTTAAATGACTTTTTTAAGGCACTTAAATGACTTTTTTAAAGCCTTATATTACTTTTTTAAGACACTTGAATGACTTTTTTAAGACTTAAATTACTTTTTTTTTTTGACACTTAAATGACGTTGAATTCATCACATAAAAACGTGTTGACAGTCGTTGTGGGTAATTAATTCCAATTTTGCAAAAAAAACAAAAATAAGTTTCCGTGTTTCTTTTTATAAGTGTTTGTGTGTGTGTGTGTGTGTGTGTGTGTGTGTTTTACACCAAAAGTCATTATTCATAAATCATTCCAAGTTTGAAAAAAATAAATACACAATGAGAAGTAAAAAAATATAAAATTCGTGTTTTTATAAATCTATGTAGCCGCCTCCCCCCCCCAACCCCCCTCTCCCCCCCCCCAAAAAAAAAAAAAAACGACACTTCAATGGCGTTAAATTCTGCGCGACCAGTCATTAGAAAAGATTCATAAATTTTTATTAAGTGTTGGCAGCTCATCCCGCCATCATCCCGGAAGGTTTCTGCGGGACGGTATCCCATTTTCTCAGCTTTTTACGAAATAATTTTGTTTGTCCCATCCATTAATTAAGGGATTTGGTTCACGAATGCCTTCACATTTTTTTATTTCTTTTTTCGCGGTGCCATTAGTATGATTTATGGAGGAAATTTTTAATCATAACAGATTATTGTCATCCTCCCGAATCTTTCGGGATTGTGGGAAATATTCACACTTTTATTACTTCTGAAATTCTTTTGTGCGTGCATGTTGTTTTGAGTAGTACGTCTCACGTATCTGAGTAATGTATGTCATGTAGCGTACTCTACTGAATAATGCTTCTCGCGTATCGTCGAAAGCTTCGCATGTGTCCAGAGTAACGTGAATCGCTTTCCGAGTTCTACGCCTCGCGTATCGTTAAAATCAGATAATCCTCCCTAAATAATGCAGCGTATTGCCAGAGTAATGCTCCTCATTTATAGTTAAAATCTTTGCATGCTCTCTGAACAATGTATCTCGTGTATTATTAAAATCTCTTGCATAATATCTGAGTAATGATCCCACGTAACTCTGCTGTTATTGCAAAAAACTGTTCGCTGCAAGCTCGCCTCCCTTACTCTCAACGAAGTTAATCATTATCTCTCATCTCCGATCAAGTTACCGTCGACAACAATAAAAGGAAAAAATGGAGAACTGAGTTTGATAAAAACTGTGTGTTTTTATTTCAGTTTGTTTTCCATAAGGCCTATCTGCTCAGTTAATTTTTTAAATGAGTTTTTATTACGTACACGTCGCTTAATCCTTTTAATTGGGACCTATTCCATATACGGCATCTTGTTGTTATTATTATATTCTCTTTCTATTTTGGAATCTCTAACAATTCGGCAGCTTGTACCCTCATTAAATAGTCAGACCTCCTCCACTGTCTTGTATATAGCATAGTTAACGTCTTGCCTTCCCAGAAGGAGAATGTCACTGTTTTCTAACTTTCTAGAGATAGGTACTATAATAGATTCACATCACCCGTGCATCTGATGTCTAGGCCAGTCCCTTACGACGCTCCTGATTGGCTGTCGATAAGCCAATCACAGGGCTGGTAACTCTTAGTCTCTCTCGAGAGAATTCACATAGACAGGATGTATGTTCCACCTCTCCTGAGGGATACTTTTGAAAGACATATCCTTCAGAAGAGGTGGAACATACATCCTGCCTATGTGAACTCTCAAGGGAGACTGAGAGTTTCCAGCTCTATTCCTGGCTTATCAACAGCCAATCAGGAGCGTCATAAGGGACTGGCCTAGACATCAGATGCACGGTTGATGTGAATCTACTATAGTCGTAGAGTTTTCTTATCTTGTATTTCAATTTTTTCTGCTTTGCTTCAATATAGATTATCTAGCTTTTTTTGTGATTTTAGCTTTTGTAATTATTTTGTTGAGTCTGTTATTAATTTGTACATTTGGTGTATTTTGCAGCCCTGATTAACCTCTGGGATATTTGCCCAATAAACTGAAGATGTTAAGATGGCTATTTTCCATCGTGTTCCTTCATATATATATATATATATATATATATATATATATATATATATATATATATATATATATATATATATATATATATATATATGACCAAGAGCAGAGGAAGATGTCCACAGTAACGACCTTTCTTTATTTGCAATTGCTGACGTTTCAAGACATCTGTCTCATTATCAAAGCTGGAATAATACATTAAAATATAATGACACATACCTTGGAACGTCAGCAATTGCAAATCAAGAAAGTTCGTTACTGTGGTACGTCTCCCTCTGCCCTTGGTCATACATATATATATATATATATATATATATATATATATTATATATATATATATATATACATATTCATACATACATACATACATACTTACATACATTTATTTATTACTTTTGGTATTGCCTCTTGACCTGGAATTTGTAGACACAATCAGGTACAAATTAGGTAGGAAGGTTTACCGTATGGTTTCTATCCTGCTGAATTAAATACTTAAGTTTGGTTGGGTTCCATTAGAAATGAATGAAAACCTTACCTCAAGGACAAGTTATTCTTGACTTATGAGAGAATATTTTCCACATTAGGAAAGAATTTCGATCTTGCATTTTCTTTTTTTTACCTTCAGTCAGAAATGATAAACTTGACTATATTACAAAGCTATTTTGTTGACTTGAAAGTTTTAGTTTAGTTTTTTCATTCCTCGAGTCTTTGCGATAATTGATTCACAAATACAGAAATAAACAAACTTTTCCATCGTGCAAATTTATTTTTGATGTAAGGTAAGCCAATTAGAAAAAAGGGTACTTTTGAATTATTTAATTTTTGAAGAATCTTTGCACTAGTTCTCCTACATATTATAGAAATATTATGCCTCATATTGTTATATTAGTACAGTAATTTTCTGATGCTTAGACAAGGCTCCAAATAACAAGTTGAAAGTATCTTATCCCACCATGATAAAATGAACACCCTATTTATTGACGAAGATCATTTACGAGGGAATTTTCCACTCTCCTGGAAGTTTGGCGGAGTACGATGCAAGTAAGAAATAAAAAAAAGGCATGATCCGACCTCCAGCTTACTCAAGATGCGTGCAAGATTTTCCCATCACCCATAAATTGTAAACATTCAATTTCATTTTGCAGACCGTATTATGCCAGGTAACATCAGCGATGCCATAAACAGCCTACCTAATAATAAATCGCCCGGCTGTGATGGTCTTCCCGCAGAGACTTTCAAATTCTGCCATCCGATAATTTACATTTTGCTAGCTGCCCTATTCAATGCGTGCATAATTCACCGGTTTCTTCCAGACTCCCTACTCTTAGTTCACTTGATACCATTAATCAAAAACAAGCTAAAGGATGCAGCTGACCCTGGCAACTACCGGCCGATTGCAATCACAACGATCGCATCGAAGATACTTGAGTTAGTTCTTCTAGTGAGACTTCTCCCCTTTCTACACACCATTGTCAACCAGTTCGGGTTTAAAATAAACCACTCAACCGGAACCTGCATCTACATACTGAAAGAATTGCTGAACTACTACCTATCACCAGCCTCTCCTGTTTTCCTTTGTTTTGTGGATGTGAGAAAAGCATTTCACAGAGTAAACTACCTGAAGCTCTTCCTGAAGCTGCATAAAAGAGGCATACCCCTATATCTAACTGGCATTTTACATTGCTGGTTCTCCACACAGCAATTCTGTGTCAAATGGGATAACCTAGTATCGTACACATTCGGCTCCCTAAACGGGCTTCGGCAAGAGGGCATTCTCTCTCCATACTTGTTTAATACATACACAGATGCCTTGAATGTCAAACTGAACTCACTCCCAATCGGATGCACTGTCAATGAAACAACTATAAACAACCTCTGTTACGCCGATGATATGGTTCTGATTTCCCCATCAGTACATGGTCTCCAACGACTCATCGACACTTGCCGCCAATATGCAGAGGAATTTGATATAATCTACAACGAAACCAAGACCCAGTGCATGTCGCTGCTCCCGAGATCGCTTAAGCATATTGCAGAACCACAAATTTTCCTCGGAAACCGTCGGCTAGAATTTGTGCACGAATTTCCGTATTTGGGTCAATTATCACTAACGACCTAAAAGATACTGCAGACATTGAACAGAGGCGTCGCAAGCTATGTGCAACTGGCAACATGATTGCAGGAGGTTTGCCTTCTGTCACCAAGACGTAAAACTGCTGCTCTTCCGCTCGTACTGGTACAGTATCTATGGGTGCTCATTCTGGACGAACTATACTCGAGAGACCATGAGACGTATCACTGCTGTGCACAATGACATTTTGAGACGCCTCACAAACACTCCCCGCTACCACTCCGCCACACAGATGTTCATAGAAAACCACCTGGACAATTTAAAAATCATTGTAAGGCGAACAATGTCCAGTCTGGTAACCCGAGTGAGAAACAGCAGCAGCTCGCTCATACAAAGCATCCTAAGGAGTGAAGCAAGAAGAAGATCTAAATTGTGGAAAAGATGGGAAAATGAAGCCTTTGTCCCCTAAACGACTTAATCTCTGTATTGGCAAGAAGTCATCTGCAGATTCTGTCATTATTATCATATGTATTGCTGATATTTTACTTTTCCATTATTACTGTGAATACTATCAAGTTAAAGTATTTTTTACATTCAATTTTCGTATATACCTCTTTGGACCTTAATACTGTAACCACCAAAGGTCTCTAGATGAAATTTAAGTTATATAATCCGTGCACTAACTGTTATAACTCAAAATGCAATTTTTTTTCTCACCAATATTATTACTGTTATTACCAGTATTATGATTACTATCTTTTATGCTACTTCAGCTATTTGGTAGATAAGTGCCGATTATTCTTTTTTTTTATCATGTTGTCTCATGTATCTAGATTGTGTATGTTACTGTCTGCACTTTGTATATACCATGTATATGGCCCTGAGCTGAAATAAAGGATATTATTATTATTATTATTATTATTTTTTTTTTTTTTTTTTTTTTTTTTTTTTTTTTTTTTTTTTTGCTCTATCACAGTCCTCAATTCGACTGGGTGGTATTTATAGTGTGGGGTTCCGGGTTGCATCCTGCCTCCTTAGGAGTCCATCACTTTTCTTACTATGTGTGCCGTTTCTAGGATCACACTCTTCTGCATGAGACCTGGAGCTACTTCAGCCTCTAGTTTTTCTAGATTCCTTTTCAGGGATCTTGGGATCGTGCCTAGTGCTCCTATGATTATGGGTACGATTTCCACTGGCATATCCCATATCCTTCTTATTTCTATTTTCAGATCTTGATACTTATCAATTTTTTTTTCCCTCTCTTTCTCTTCAACTCTGGTGTCCCATGGTATTGCGACATCAATGAGTGATACTTTCTTCTTGACTTTGTCAGTCAACGTCACGTCTGGTCTATTTGCACGTATCACCCTATCCGTTCTGATACCATAGTCCCAGAGGATTTTTGCCTGATCGTTTTCTATCACTCCCTCAGGTTGGTGCTCGTACCACTTATTACTGCAAGGTAGCTGATGTTTCTTGCACAGGCTCCAGTGGAGGGCTTTTGCCACTGAATCATGCCTCTTTTTGTACTGGTTCTGTGCAAGTGCCGGGCATTCACTTGCTATGTGGTTTATGGTTTCATTTTCGTATTGCACTTCCTACATATGGGAGAGATGTTATTTCCGTCTATCGTACTTTGAACATATCTGGTTCTTAGGGCCTGATCTTGTGCCGCTGTTATCATTATTATTATTATTATTATTATTATTATTATTATTATTATTATTATTATTATTATTATTATTATTATTATATCAGAATTAATTAATCAGATGGTTGATTCTGTTGCCTCTTTTCTTGAGTTGGTACCCGGCATCCATCTTCTGTAGTACTTTTGTCATGGGAATCATGGCTACTACAAAGAGTAGTGGGGACAGTGAGTCACCCTGGAATATCTCTCTCCTGATGTTAACCTCTGCTAGTCTTATTCTATTATTATTATTATTATTATATTATTATTATTATTATTATTATTATTATTATTATTATTAAACATTATACTCCTAACTTTTAACGTAACATAAAACGTACTAAAATCTATGGTTAAATGGAGCCTTGTTTCACTGACGAAAATTGAAATAAATATGCTTTATTTTATTAGAAATCATTTTTCTGTTCTGCTTAACATGTCCATTATTTAGTTTTTTATTACATTTTCATTCTAATAAATAAATCATAGATATCGTATCCTAAAATTCCTGTATCTTAAACTCAACGCGAAATACCTTTTTCAGACCTTTTTAGTCTTTTCCATTAACCTTTCCTAACCCCCCAACGACAAGAATAAAAACAACAAAGTAGTGTGTAGGCTTACTCCCCGAGGAAGCGAAAATAATAATAATAATACTTAATTGCAGTCAATAGCCACAGCAAGAAACTTCAATACCTTCTAATAAAGGTATTGGGAATAGCTGTAACGACGCCCCAACTATGCTAATGATATAATATTGATGATGACAGTGATATTATCAATGGCGGCAGTAATGATGACAGGCATTATTTCAGCTCATTGCCAAATCGGATTGTAATTGAGGGGCTACGACAGCAGATAATCCTTTGAATTAACGACTCGTGAGTTGTAGCAAATATCATAGGATTGTAAGTAAAGTCTGGATGGTGCTAAGCAGCAAAAAATAGATAAATAAATATAAAACAGACTAAAATCATTAAATGGCCTTCGTGAAAATATGTTTATTTCTTGGGAAGGTTCTGTTTGCGCTTTCTGACTGGTTAATTCATTTCTCCAAAAACACACACACATATGTATTTATATATATTATATATATATATATATATATATATATATATATATATATAATATATATATGGGTTCGCACCTGGTCCCATAGCAGTCTATTATCGAGATTTCCCCTTCATTAGCATATATGAAAATATATTAATTCCGAGGTAGAGCGAATTAAGATATTAAAGGACATTGTAGCTCGATATATGTATATGAATCACGGAAATGTGATATGACTTACACATATATATATATATGTATATATATATATATATATATAAATATATGATATATATATATATATATATTTGAGTGTGTGTGTGTGTGTATGTGTGTGTTTTAGGAAATGAATAAAACCAGTCACAAAGACTAAAGCAGATTTATTACACGGTAGGACAAATGTATTTCCAGTTTTACCAATACTTTTATATATATATATATATATATTATATATATATATAATATATATATATATATATATATTATATATATATATATATGTATAAGTCATATCACATTACCGTTGATTCATATACATATATCGAGCTACAATGTCCTTTAATATCTAATTCGCTCTACCTCGGAATTTAATATATTTTCATATATGCCTCTCGCGGTGGTGGGGTGGTGGTATTGCTTCCCTGACGTGCCTGGATTTTAATGTACCTACGTTCGCGCCCAAGTACAGGTAAATCTATTATCGAGAAAAAATTCCCCTTCGGTTAAGCATATATGAAAATATATTAATTCCGAGGTAGAGCGAATTAGATATTAAAGGACATTGTAGCTCGATATATAATATATATATATATATATATATATATATATATATATATATATATATATATATATATATATATTATATATATGTGTGTGTGTAAAGTTTTTTTATAATACCATATACATACATATATATATATATATATATATATACTATATATATATATATATATATAGATATAATATATATATATAATAAAAGTATTGGTAAAACTGGAGATACATTTGTCCCTACCATGTAATAAATCTGCTTTAGTCTTGAAGACATCAAATAACTCTTACAACAAATTTATATGTACATAAGTATGCCTTACCTCCACGTAGGTGGGTAGTGCTGTCAGTGCACGTCACGTGGTGTACTGTAGACATTACTGAAAGGTCTTTGCAGCGTCCCTTCGGCCCTAGCTGCGACCTCTTTCATTTATTTTACTGTAGCTTCATTCATATCCTCAATATCCGTCTGACTTTCCACCCTCTCTAACAATTGTCAGTTTCTTTTTCATCGCTGCATGACCTCATACGTACCAAGCTCTTGTCTTTTGGCCTGAATTCTATATTGTTCTCTATTCTTACCTCCACCTAAGGAATATTGGCTAATTTTGATTTTTTTTTTTTTTTTTTTTTGTCGATACAGTAAGGCTACTGACATCACGACATTATATCATCCTGACAAATGAAATGCAACGTCATCTGGGCAAAGCACAATCATTGACATACCTTAACGCAAGAGCGATTATTATTTGAGCAGGTCCCGCGAAATCCGATACCCCAGGGGTTGGCGGTCCACTTCACGGAGAAGTCGTGACCCCCGAATTATGCTGAGCACACACATTCATTCTGCAGTGGAACCCCGCTGTGGACATAAAGGAGTCATCCGGAACACATTCAGACATTCGATTTAAACAATCGGAGAGGAACTTTTAACATTTTCGTCCTGTTATTTTAAGAATGGGGACAAAACCTTCCACAGAGGCCGCGAATTGATGAAATGAATGGAACATCGTCGCCCTTTTGCATTGCTAATGAAAGAGTCGGAGCGTTTTTTTCCCTATGCATTAATGACAAATATTGACGCGTTGCAAACTTCATTCGCCGTGAATGAAAAGAAAAGTGAGGCTGTTCTTTGACGAGAGAAATTCTGTTGGGTGACAAAAGAATGAAAGGAGGTGCTTGATTAAATTTGTAGACAGCGCCCAGAGAGAGAGAGAGAGAGAGAGAGAGAGAGTTAGTTTATTAGACATTAATGACAGCCACGTGACTGGCGGCGCGCATACGAGAAACGACTTCCTGTTATTATGTTGCCACAATACTTTTTTTTTTCTCCCCTTCCGCTCCCCCACCCCTCCTCCCACCCTTCCTCATCTTATGCAAAGAAGTTGTAAAAGCAACATCTCGGCAAGATTTACGCTCAGGGATGATGATGATGAAGGTATGACGAAGTTGACAGGGATGGTGACGACGTTGATGGTAACGACGCCGGTGAAGGTTGGGTGGGTTCTTCTGTTCTTCTGAAGCAGAAGTGGCTGTTTCTTTCTAGAGCGGTGACTCAACTGAGAGAGGACGCGCATCCTTCGTGATGCCGTGACGTCACGGCACGATGAGGATTCTTGCCATCGAGTGAAAATGCGAACTTTGTTTTTTTTGGCGCTTTCAAGGAGACTCAAGGAGCCCTTCACTTGGTGTTGTCATTTGTTTATTTTTTGTTTGTTAATTTGTTTTTTTTTTTTTTCATTTATTTTTATTTGTGTATCAAGTGATTTATTTATCTTGGCTTTGGTGGTTTCATGGAGACTGAAAGAGCTCTTTACTTGGTGTTTTCGTGCATTTATTTGATCATTTGTTTTTTCATTCTTATTTGTTTATTTAGTGATTGATTTATTTTTGTTCAGTTGCTTTTAAAGGCGACGCAAGAAGCCATGCACTTTGTTTTCAGTGATTTATATATTTTTTACATTTTATATTTATTGATTGTTTATTTTTATTGATTTATTATTTTACTATTATTATTATTACTTAAGTCTTCAGTCTCACCATTATTACCTTTGCTATTGCTGTTTATGAAATGATCAAAATCGTCATCTTATTTTACCTTTTATGATAATGAAACCGGAATTTCTTTGAAAGAAAGTGCAAAATTGATTGTTCCTCACTGTCTTGTGCCCCACATTTAGCAAAAGGAAGAAGCAATCAGGAAAAGGCAATTAACGGAGGACGAAAGCGTAATACCGCTAACTCAGGTGGTCAGGGGAGAGGAAGTGAGGAAATTAGGAGAGAAAATGGAAAAAAAAAAGGACGGGGGGGGCGTGGGGGGGGCCCAGGGGGGGGGGGGGGGGGGGGGGGGGGTGGTAGGAGACCAAAGAAGTAAAGCAAAAAGCGAGCGAATGTTTTCTTCAAAAATTTGTATTTTGTTTTGAGATTATCTTCACTTTTTTGGGGAAAAATCTTAAAAACTACTGAGGTTAGAGTGTTGTAAATTGGTATGTTTTCCATCCGCCCTCCAGTCATCAAACACCAAATTGCAGCCCTCTAGCCTCAGTAGTTTTTATTTAGTTTAAGGCTAAATTTTGCCATGATCATGCGTCTGGCACCCTTATAGGTGCCAACAACACAGGCTATCACCGGGCTGTGGCTGATAGTTCCTTTGGCCGCGATTGAGAGTTTCATGGGTTATGACTGAGATTTTAGTTTATACGCTGCACAGAGTAGCTTTTATTAATAATTTATTTTCTTGATAATTTGATGATGCTATTGATAATTAATTGCATTAATAAATTGCCCATTTTATTAGTAATTTAATAGTTTTAGTAAAGATTTAATCATTCTATTAAAGAATTTTATTATGAGTTTAATAGTAATTTTATAATTTTATTAATAATTTATTTTATTAATAATTGATAATTTTATTAGTAATTTAATAAATTTATTAATGATTTATTTATTTTAATTAATAATTTAATTTTATTGATAAATTTAATAGTTTTAGTAATAATATAATTTTATTAATTACTTTGTTGTTTTATTAATTGATAATTTTATTAATAATTTATTTTATTGCTTATTTTATTAATAATTAACCAAATTTCCCAATAATTTAATATTTTTATTAATAATTTATTTGAATAATTTATGTTTTTAATATCTGTATTAATGTTTTATTAATTTGATTAGTAACTTTTATTTATAATTTCACGTCTCCCAAGCAGCAGATATAATTTTTTTTTTATTCCCTTTCATGGCTTTCATATTGTGGAATATTATAAGTTTTTAAAACAAAATTTAGCATCTTACTCTCTGGCCATCACCTCTACCATTTCTAAATAAATAATTATTTTTTATAAGTATTTTGTTTCCTAATTTTAGAATCGTAACAGACTTTTGTTGAAAACTATTATTGCAGTTTTGCATGTCATATGTTTGCACTTTTATACAAATATCTCTCTCTCTCTCTCTCTCTCTCTCTCTCTCTCTCTCTCTCTCTCTCTCTCTCTCTCTCTCTCTTGCAGTTCAGAACCACCCCTTGATCATTGTGTTTTAGTTTTTCATTTACATTTTAACTGAAAAATTTTTGTGTTCAATATTTAATCCTTGATAAATTCATTAGTAATTTTTTCTGTACATTCATTTTATTTTTTACTCATTTTTTAAAGGTATAAATGAATTGTTAATTAGTTGGTGGTTTTTCAAAATTTTTATTTTCATTCTAACTGTCAATCTCCCTCAGTGTTAAGTAAGCAGCCCTTCCATACCTTAATAATAATAATAATAATAATAATAATAATAATAATAATAATAATAATAATAATAATAATAATAATAATAGAATGCCTGAAAATATATGGGGCAGAGGAAAATACCATCAGCTTCCTCAAAAATACAATGCGCAACTGGAATACAATACTTACAAGCTCTGGAATAAGACTAGCAGAGGTTAATATCAGGAGAGGGATCTTCCAGGGCGACTCACTGTCCCCACTACTCTTCGTAGTAGCCATGATTCCCATGACAAAAGTACTACAGAAGATGGATGCCGGGTACCAACTCAAGAAAAGAGGCAACAGAATCAACCATCTGATGTTCATGGACGACATCAAGCTGTATGGTAGAGCATCAAGGAAATAGATACCTTAATCCAGACTGTAAGGATTGTATCTGAGGCATCAGGATGGAGTTTGGAATAGAAAAATGCGCCTTAGTCAACATACAAAAAGGCAAAGTAACGAGAACTGAAGGGATAAAGAATACCAGATGGTGAGCAACATCAAACACATAGATGAGACAGGATACAAATACCTGGGAATAATGGAAGGAGGAGATATAAAACACCAAGAGATGAAGGACACGATCAGGAAAGAATATATGCAGAGACTCAAGGCGATACTCAAGTCAAAACTCAACGCCGGAAATATGATAAAAGCCATAAACACATGGGCAGTGCCAGTAATCAGATACAGCGCAGGAATAGTGGAATGGACGAAGGCAGAACTCCGCAGCATAGATCAGAAAACCATGAAACATATGACAATACACAAAGCACTACACCCAAGAGCAAATACGGACAGACTATACATAACACGAAAGGAAGGAGGGAGAGGACTACTCAGTATAGAGGACTGCGTCAACATCGAAAACAGAGCACTGGGGCAATATCTGAAAACCAGTGAAGACGAGTGGCTAAGAGTGCATGGGAAGAAGGACTAATAGAAGCAGACGAAGACCCAGAAATATACAGAGACAGGAGAAAGACAGAAAGAACAGAAGACTGGCACAACAAACCAATGCACGGACAATACATGAGACAGACTAAAGAACTAGCAGCGATGACAATTGGCAATGGCTACAGAGGGGAGAGCTAAAGAAGGAAACTGAAGGAATGATAACAGCGGCACAAGATCAGGCCCTAAGAACCAGATATGTTCAAAGTACGATAGACGGAAATAACATCTCTCCAATATGTAGGAAGTGCAATACGAAAAGTGAAACCATAAACCACATAGCAAGTGAATGCCCGGCACTTGCGCAGAACCAGTACAAAAAGAGGCATGATTCAGTAGCAAAAGCCCTCCACAGGAGCCTGTGCAAGAAACATCAGCTACCTTGCAGTAATAAGTGGTACGAGCACCAACCTGAAGGAGTGATAGAAAACGATCAGGCAAAGATCCTCTGGGACTATGGTATCAGAACGGATAGGGTGATACGTGCAAACAGACCAGACGTGACGTTGATTGACAAGGTCAAGAAGAAAGTATCACTCATTGATGTCGCAATACCATGGGACACCAGAGTTGAAGAGAAAGAGAGGGAAAAAATTGGATAAGTATCAAGATCTGAAAATAGAAATAAGAAGGATATGGGATATGCCAGTGGAAATCGTACCCATAATCATAGGAGCACTAGGCACGATCCCAAGATCCCTGAAAAGGAATCTAGAAAAAACTAGAGGCTGAAGTAGCTCCGGGCCTCATGCAGAAGAGTGTGATCCTAGAAACGGCACACATAGTAAGAAAAGTGATGGACTCCTAAGGAGGGCAGGATGAAACAACCCGGAACCCCACACTATAAATACCACCCAGTCGAATTGGAGGACTGTGATCGAGAAAAAAAAAAAAAAAAAAAAAAAAAAAAAAAAAAAAAAAAAAAAAAAAAAAAAAAAAAAAAAAAAAAAAAAAAAAAAAAAAAAAAAAAAAAAAACAATAATTAATACTAATAATAATAATAATAATAATAATGTTTTCGAAGGGTGCATTCACGTACAATCTTAGCCTTTTTAGGTATGGTACTCTGAGCTTTCATGTCTTTTTTTATCATTATTTTTTTTGTGGAATGGAATCTTAGCTATTCCTGGATGGAATTTGGCGGCATACCTCAGATTCCACTTGACCTTCAGAGAGAGAAAAAAAGAAAAGACTGTCGGAGAGACTTTGGCTCTCATCTTTGTTGAATGGGACGTCAGTGGTGCTTCTACAAAAAGAAATCCCGGCTCCTGATTTAGGATGCGAGGTAAAAAGGATCTTCAGTTACGGGGCCCTAAAACGCGTCATGATTTATGCGGGCCGAAATAGCGCGCACGGAGCACAGGAATCCATTTGTCTGTTGTGTAAACACGTACGAGCGTCGTCATTACCGACGAAAGTTGTGGGAATTCATAGAAACGTCGTGAAACATTGAAGAGGTTTCTGTTCTCGTCGGAACTTTGCGCAGAGAGGGACTTCTTTCTTTCAAAGTTGCAGGATTACTCTAGAATGACATTTCCTCACCGAGTGAGCAGAACTGAGATAAAAATTTAATTTACATTTCAATTTGACTAAAGTCCATTAAGTTTGACTAAAAAATGGTGTTACCTGTAAATTTGACTAAGGCACGTTGAGTTTTATTAAAACTGATTTACTTTTAAATTTGACTAAAGCCCATTAAATTTAACTAAAAATGGAGTAGTTACCTTTAAATTTGACTGAAGTCCATTAAATTTGACTAAAAAATGGAGTTACCTGTAAATTTGACTAAGGCACGTTGAGTTTTATTAAAACTAATTTACCTGTAAATTTAACTAAAAAGCCCATTAAATTTAACTAAAAATTGAGTTACCTTTAAATTTAACTAAAAATGGAGTTACCTTTAAATTTAACTGAAGTCCATTAAATTTGACTAAAAATGTAGTTACCTGTAAATTTGACGTTCAATTTTATTAAAACCTAATTTATCTTTAAATTTGACTAAAGCCCATTGAATTTGACTAAAAAATGGAGTTACCTGTAAATTTGACTAAGGCACGTTGAGTTTCATTAAAACTGATTTACCTGTAAATTTGACTAAAGTCCATTAAATTTGACTAAAAATTGAATTACCTTTAAATTTCACTAAAAATGGAGTTTTAATATAATTGACTAGGGCACGTTCAATTATATTAAAACTGATTTACCTTTAAATTTGACTAAGGCACATTACATTTTATTAGAAATTGAATTACCTTTAATTTTGACTGAAGCGCTTTAAATTTTACTGAAAATTTAGTTACCTTTAAATACAACGAAAGCACTTTAAATTTTACTAGAAATTTAATTACCTTTAGATTTTACTAAAGCACATTAAATTTTACTAAAAATTGAATTAATGACTATATCATATTAAATGTGACTTATAACTCAATTACTTTTAAATTTGGCTAAAGCTCAATAAATATGACAAAAAATTAAATTAACTTTAAATTTGACTATGCACTTTAAATTTTTTGAAAATTTTATTACCTTTAAGTTTGACTAAGGCACACTAAATTTTACTAAAAATTTAGTTACCAGAAAGTTTTACTAAAAATAGAATTAACTTTAAGTTTGACTAAAGCACATTATATTTTACTTAAAAATTTGAGTTACCTCTAAATTTGGCTAAGGCACTAAATTTTACCAAAAATATACTTACCTGTAAGTTTAACTAAATATAGAATTAACTTTAAATTTGACTAAATCACATTAAATTTTACTAAAAAAAATTTAAATACCTTTAAATTTGACTAAGGCACATTAAATTTTACTAAAAATTTAGTTACCAGCAAGTTATACTAAAAATAGAATTAACTTTAAATTTGACTAAATCACATTAAATTTTACTTAAAAACTTAGTTACCAGCAAGTTTTACTAAGAATACAATTAACTTTAAATTTGACTAACTCACATTAAAATTTACTTTAAAAATTTGAATTACCTTTAAATTTGACTAGGGCATTAAATTTTAATAAAAATTTAGTTACCAGCAAGTTATACTAAAAATAGAATTAACTTTAAATTTGACTAAAACACATTAAAATTTACATAAAAAATTTGAATTACCTTTAAATTTGACTAAGGCACTAAATTTTAGTAAAAATTAAGTTACCAGCAAGTTATACTAAAAATAGAATTAACTTGAAATTTGACTAAATCACATTAAATTTTACTCTAAAAATTTGAATTACCTTTAAATTTGACCAAGGCACTAAATTTTAGTAAAAGTTAATTTACCAGCAAGTGATACTGAAAATAGAATTAACTTGAAATTTGACTAAATCACAATAAATTTTACTTTAAAAATTTGAATTACCTTTAAATTTGACCTAGGCACATTAAATTTTAATAAATCAGATACTCTGATATAAAAACTCCCTGGCTGGCATACGTCCCAAGTTCACTGAACATCCACGCTGTTTATCCGAGCTTTAAAATGACCGAGTGTGTTCGAATTCGGAAAAAAAAGGAATTTAATCCGTTTGAAATGTCATCACGTCAGTCATCCGGTTCTGTGTCTCTCTTTCTGGCCAAGGAAGAAACTCCGGAGGACGCTGAACTTCGACGAAAGAATTCGAGGAGCGAAAAAGAGAGAGGCGATCGCCAGACCTGAGAAGTTGAAGTCAGGTGTGAAAGAATGGAACAGGAGAAAGGTTTCAGAGAACATTCTCGGTCTGGCTTGCGTGATATTTTGTTTTTACTGAACTGTGGGAAATTGTTTACAATGTCAATATTGTGTATATATATATATATATATATATATATATATATATATATATATATATATATATATATATATATATATATATATATATATGTGTATATTTATATATATATATATATATATATATATATATATATATATATATATATATATAAAAGAGAAGTAAGTTACAAGACAGACACTGAAATATTTAGTGCATGTGTATATATTTACTTGATAAATCATAGCAATACTTTAATGTATGTATGTACGTATGTATCTACACACACACACACACACACACACACACACACACACACATATATATATATATATAGATATATATATATATATATATATATATAGTAATATAGTTCATAGGAGAAAAGAGAATGAAAGACTCTAGTAGCTCGATAATTTCGCCTACCAACAGGCCTCTTTTCTCCTGTGGACCATACTGACATGTATGTATGTATGTATCTATATATATATATATATATATATATGACTGGTAAAAGTGTTCTGTAACAACAGAATTCCATCTAATAAAAGGAGCCCATAAAAACACCAAAATGTAGAGAGAAAGTACTATATTTCAGAGACTGCTGTCTCTCTCTTCAGGTACCTGAAGAGAGAGACAGCAGTCTCTGAAATATAGTACTTTTCTCTCTACATTTTGGTGTTTTTATGGGCTCCTTATATTAGATATATATATATATATATATATATATATATATATATATATATATATATATATATGTGTGTGGTGTGTGTGTGTGTGTGTGTGTGTGTGTAGATACATACGTACATACATACATACATTAAAGTATTGCTATGATTTATCAAGTAAATATATACACACGCACGCACTAAATCTTTCAGTGTCCTGTCTTGTAACTTACTTCTCTCAAAACAAACGAACGGTTCGTCTCACTTTTCATTGCTGTCTTTCCTCAGGCCGGATCCTAATCCCCGTGATTGAGGAGCCAATTGCTATCATTAGTGGTTCCTTGCTAAGTACTTCCAGACCCCCCCTCCCCCCCAGACCCCTTCCCCAATTCGCAATAGATTCTCGAGCAGACGGGTCTTGTGCGACTTCGGATCACGCGACCAGAAATCAAGTCGTCAAAGATTGACTTTGACACAAGGGGCATAAATCTCTTGTTAACCTGGCTTCGCTCTTGTAATACATGCTCTCTCTCTCTCTCTCTCTCTCTCTCTCTCTCTCTCTCTCTCTCAGGACTTTTATTTATAGACAGACGTATACACACATTTCTCTCTTCGGATAGACTAACAAGTCTTTGAGACATCTTAATCCTTCTCTCTCTCTCTCTCTCTCTCTCTCTCTCTCTCTCTCTCTCTCTCTCAGGACTTTTATTAGTAGACAGACACATGTACATTCACCTCTCTCTCTCTCCTAGTATTACAGGCATAATTTTGCCCTATCGCTGTGCTGTATGGGGTATGATTACAGATTACAGAAGTCGGGTTATTGCTCGCTGTTCTTTACTTACGTTCTCTCTCCGTTTTCTGAGCGAATTATGATCTTTAGACATGGAGTATGTCATACAATTAGGAAATACAAAAGTAAATATGTATCATATGTTATCCTTCACGTACGCCGATGACGTATGATAGCTACATTATTCAGTGTATTTTTTTTTCTGCGGACAAGGTTTTTTTCCTTCTGCAGACGGTATTTTTATTTTTTATTTAGTCACGCTTTATTTTGTCTGCGTCAAGTTCCGTCAGATTTTTAGCCCCGGGAAAGTTGATTTCGTCTGTTTAAGAGTTCACTCTTTCAAATTTAGTCCCATTGAAAATTTTATACTTCTAATTTTGTGAAATATTATCTGGTGGAATGGAATGGAATGGAATACAGAGTTTAAAAGGTTTGAAAGGTGTAAAAGGAGGAAAACCTTGCATTTGCACTATGAAAAAGATTGTTAGGAGAAGCTTAAGGAGCTTAAGTGGAAGAAGGAGAAATTTGAACGGAGGTAAAATAAAAATAAATAGATAAAAAAATGGAAGGGGTTGCAGCTAGGGGCATAAGGAACGCCGCTGCAAAGAACCTTAAGTAAGGCCTATAGGGTTGCTACGCTTGAGGTGCACGAACGGTACCCCTCCCCACCCACCCCCACTCCCTTCTAGATACATTCATCACAAGGCGACTCCGTGGCGTGGTCGGTATGGTGTTGGCGTGCTACCTCGGTGGCCGCGAGTTCGATTCTCGGCCATTCCATTGAGGGGTGAGAGATGTATTTCTGGTGACAGAAGTTCACTCTCGACGTGGTTCGGTCGTCACATCAAGCCGTGGGTCCCGTTGCTGAATAACCAGAGGTTATTCAGCAAAGTAAAAACACCATACAAACAAACAAATGCAAGGGAAAGCGAGAGGACGAAAGAGGAGAATTGCGAGAAACGCTGTTGTTCATTTGTTGTTCTTACCCGCCATTACGACTCCAATAAGTGATTAAAAGGAGGCTCGATTACCGTTGCTGCCTCTCTCTCCACCTGTAGGTGATGAGTAGTATCGTTTTCAATTAACGCCAAGCAAGGACACAAAGCGGAGCGGCGGCGAGCGGACTGGCGGGCGGACCGTTTTGGAATGATCCTTCTCGATAATTGCTGCCGCTGGGACAGAACTCGTCCAGTGATGGGAAGCGATTATATCCTTGATTGTAGGCAATGGGATGAGTTAAATGAGTGCTGGCGGGGGTTGTTTTACGTAGGGTTTTATACTATATATATACGATTTATATATAATCTATATATATATATATAGGATATATATATATATATATATATATATATATATGTATGTATATATATTATATATATATATATAGATATATATATATAAATATTATATATAATATATATATATATATATATATAATATATATATATATATGGTATATATATATATATATGATTATATATAATATATATATATATATATATATCACATACATATATCTCTTTGTCTGTGTGTTTTTATGTGTTTATGTAGGTGCAGGAGGATGTGCTTAACGGTTATATATATATTATTTTTATTATTATTAATACATTCATCCTTTTACGTGATATGACACAGATGCAGCCTTCGGCGGGAAGTGCACTTACTAGATGAAAGAGGATTGATTTCCGAGAATATATTGTTATTATTATTATTATTGTTATTGTTATTATTCTTGGAGCTGGAGACGTTGACGCAACAACGCGTCTTAAGACAAGTAACGTGAGAGAGTTTCTCTACAGGATGTTGCTATTTCCCGTCCTTTACTTTTGTCGTTGCGTCGAGCTGGAGAAAGGATGATGTGGCAAAAATTTTAAAAAATAAATAAATGTATAAATAATAGTAAATACGCCCATTTTTTTGGCAGTGTCGATTATGTATTTTTTAAAAATCTTATGAGCTATCTATATCGACGGTGATTTTGTCAATGACCTGTTTCACAATATTATTATTATTATTATTATTATTATTATTATTATTATTATTATTATTATTATTATTATTATTATTCCGTAGATGAAACCTAATGATGTGGAACAATCCCACAGGGGCCATTGACTTGATTTTCAAGCTTCCAAGGTATATGGTGTTCATTAGGAAGATGTAAGGGGAAGTAAAGGGAGATGCAGCATGTCTCTTGCTCACCATACATCCTGCATGGTGAATGAGACACTATAGATACTGGATGGTGACAGAGACACCATACATCCTGCATGGTGAATGAGACACTATAGATACTGGATGGTGACAGAGACACCATACATCTTGCATGGTGAATGAGACACTATAGATACTGGATGGTGACACAGACACCATACATCCTCGATGGTGAGAGAGACGCCATATATCCTGGATGGTGAGAGACACCGTACAACCTGGATGGTGAGAGAAATACCATACATCCTGCATGGTGAGAGAGACACCATATATCCTGGATGGTAAGAGAGACACCGTACATCC
>NC_061088.1:75851204-75856204 GCF_015104395.2 Macrobrachium nipponense
ATAGCGTTGCCAGCAGCACGATCCTCGCTAACTTGAACCTTAAATAGAATAAAAACTACTGAGGCTAGAGGGCTGCAATTTGGTGGGTTTGATGATTGGAGGGTGGATGGTCAACATACCAATTTGCAGCCCTCTATCCTCAGTAGTTTTTAAGATCTGTGGGCGGACAGAAAAAGTGCTGACGGACAGACAACCAAATAGCCATATCAATAGTTTTCTTTTACATGAAACTAAAATGCTGACCGAGACAATGTAAGGAATATTATAGCCAAAAGCCGTAAGCGGGTGGTGCTGCTGCTGTCCGTGTATACCTCACGCGGTGCACTGTAGGCGCTACTAAAGGTTCTTTGCAACGTCCCTTCTGCTCTATCTTGCCACCCCCTTTCATTCCTTTTACTATACTTCCGTTCATAGTCTCGTTCCTCCATCTTGCTTTCCAACCCCTCCTAACAATCGTTTCAAATTCAATTACAGCGCTGAATGAACTCATAGGTCCTAGCACTTGGCCTTTAGCCCTAAATTTTATGTTCCAGTTCCGGGCATCTGATTGTAATAATAATAATAATAATATATTTTGATTCAGCTTAGGTAAAATACAGAGTAGAGACAGTACTATAAGCAGAATTTAATCCCCGATGTCAAAAGATGATAATAGTACTCGGCTATACCCAAACGGTTGGTGATAATTATAATAGTGATAATATTTTTCAAATTCTCATAATTGCATGGGTCACCAAAATTGTGAAATAAATCGAAATAATGTCATTGTAAATATATATATATATTATATATATATATATATATATATATATATATATATATATATATATATATATATATATATATACATAAAAGAGAGGGTTTAAAAAGCTGCTCGAATCTCCTTCCCAACTGATAGTAATAATAGTATTCATAAAAAAAAATCGTATTGACCATAATTTTATTGAAATAAAAATAGTGATATAATTAATAATATTGATAAATATAATAGCAATGATATTAATGCTAAGATGATTATAAAATTAGTAGTGACAATAATGATGAAATAATAGTAACAATAAAATAATAATAATAATAATAATAATAATAATAATAATAATAATAATAATAATAATAATAATAATAATAATAATAATACGATGACTATAAAATTAGAGACAAAAATAATATTGAAATTTTGTAATGATTGAAATAATGATAATAGTAACAATGTTAAGCTGGTTATGAAAAAGTAGTAGGGACAATAATACTGTTGAAATAGTAGTAATAATGAGAATAATTATAATAATGATAAGTTAAAGGAGAAGAAGAAGATAAGATGAAAAGGCACAAAGAAATAGAACCTCAAGTAGGGGAGGGGTGGTGGTGGTGGTGGTGGTGGTGGGGGAGGAGGGGGAGGGGGATGAACATCACAACACCTGTAATTAGGACCCCCTTACCTGGCGTTAAACTCAACAGATGCTTGAAGGGTCCTCGTCCCATGATGATGCCGCGTTACGGTACTTGACTTTGTAAAAGAAAAAAAAATAAATAGATAAAAAAGAAAATATGATAAAAATAAAATATAAAACAAGTAAGAAATGCAGTCGAGTTTTCCGTACAGTTTATAATGCTGTACGAAACTCTCAGCCACGGCCAATGAAACTTTCAGCCACAGCCCGGTGGTGACTTGTGTCGTTGACACCTACAGCAGTGCCAGACGCACGATCATGGCTAACTTTAACCTTAAATTATATAAAAACTACTGAAGCTAGAGGGCTGCAATTTAGTATGTTTGATGATTGGGGGGGTGGATGATCAGCGTACCAATTTGCAGCCCTCTAGCCTCAGTACTTTTTAAGTTCTGAGGCTGGACGGACAGATAAAAAACCATTTTAAAACACAAAGAAAATAAAAATAAATGATAAAAAAAGGGAGTCTGACGATCACACTGCAAAGGGTAGTAATTTTGTTTATATTTTTCCACTTTCATTATTTATCTTGCCGTTTTAATTCACCTCTCTACTCTGCAAAGGTTACGGCTCGATTTGAGCTTATTTATTTATCTGAAAATATTTATGAATGTTTCAAACCATTATATAGGTTCCATATATTTTACAAGTTCTTGTTATTTGGAAATAACTAAATTAGTATATTAAACAGTGTATATTTGTAGCTTATCCGTACATTATAACCACCATATTTTAACTTTTTCCACTTAGTCTCTGTTCATATTCTCTCACATATACGTTTTAACTCGAAGTTCACTTTTTGGAAGATGCGTACTGTTTTTTTTTTTTTTTTTTTTTTTTTTTTTACCCGGCTGAAGATATTCAGCCCATTTTAAATTCCACTGCCCATTATTTTCACGTTAGCACCTCCCTCCTCCACTCCACCCCCACGTCAGAAAAAAATAGAAATAAAATAATAATAAAAATAAAAAGTCGGTGTCCGCAGAAAGACGGCCTCGCTTGTAAGACCATGATATATACCAGAATTATACGAGTTCATAATTCACGTCAACGAGATGGCTCGAAATATGGGAGAAAATTCACAAGTATATAATATGCTGGTGTTAATAAGGAAAAAATTATTGAAAGCAAAGAAAAAATATATTTTTTTTTTCTAATGAGGAAAATGGCAAAACGATGTATCGTCTGTTTCTTTAAATATAACTTAGTCCTGGTCAACGTAATGAAATAATTACTTACATGAGAAAAATTTTATAAAATACATCAGTAGAAGAAGACTAAGTCTAAGATGGCAGGAAAATTTATACACGAGTATGAGAATTTTCAGTGTATTTTATTTTTAGGTTCTTTTCAGTGTTACAGAATGAATTACGTAACTGTGACTCGGCCTGCTTTTCTACAAAATTCATGAATAATCCATACGGACTTATAGATGATTGTGAAAAACTTTACACAGTGACTAAATGCTTATGAAAAATCCATACAGAATGACTAGATGCTCGTGCAAAAATCCATGCACACGTATACTAGATGCTTGTGTAAAATCCCTACCCACTTACTAAATGCTTGTGATAAATCCATACACACGTACTAGATGCTTGTTCAAAAATCTGTACAGACATACTAGGTGCTTATGCAAAATCCATACACACGTGATGGAGATCATTAACAGGAATTGTAAACCTCAGCTTTAAATACATTACACAGATAGGAGACAAGCATGGGGCAGACCCCCTGCTGTCAACCACAGATATAAGGAGGACGGACACCGCACCAAGATCAGTCCACCCTCAGCTTCCCAGCCCGAGGATGTCTGGCAGCTCCAGACGAAAGCTCGCTTTAAGAAAGGGAGAGAGAGAGAGAGAGAGAGAGAGAGAGAGAGAGAGAGAGAGAGAGAGAGAGAGAGAAAATCGTTAATGACTTTGATGACTATGGTATCATAGTTTATCTGTAAAATTCAAATATATACACCTATTTTGACCCTGTATTTTACCATGACCTCTATAGGCGCTCTACTAGCCTGTTTAAGTAGCACTGAAAAAGCCGCTATTCGCAAAATAGAGAAGAATCTCTACAAGTGTAACGCTGCTGAAGTAGCCATTACTTTTAATAAAATAATAATAATAATAATAATAATAATAATAATAATAATAATAATAATAATAATAATAATAGATTTCACCCTATGGTCATTACAGATGCACAGTACATAAACAATAGAAAATGATGATAATAACCATAATATCAATAATAATGATAATATTGTTGAATAAAATGGCAGAATTCAGCTAATTAATCTTATGTATTATGCTTGTCAATACTGGTATTACCAGTATTATTTAGATATCTTCCAATATGAATATTGGTCAATTATTAAGAAGTATCGCTGAGTAATGAGAAAAATAGAAAGGATAATATATAAGATTAATTCGCTGAATTCTGGCATTTTATTCAGCAGAATTTGTTTAAAAGAGGGTCTTCTTTCAAAAAAGACAAATAAATAATAATAGTAATAATAATAATAATAATAATAATAATAATAATAATAATAATAATAATAATAATAATAATAATAATAATAATAATGCTTGACAAAATCTACCCATTGTTGTTAATATTTTGACACATTGTGACTAAGAAGGAATAACATAGAGGTTCTGAGTTTATTAAATGTATTACAAACGTAGATGGAAAGAAATAATAATAATAATAATAATATTAATAATAATAATAATAAAATAATAATAATAATAATAATAATAATAATAATAATAATAGCTCTGTTCTAAATGCCAGCAAGTAATCAGTGAATTAAGGTAATTTATCGAGAACGATAAAGACTATAGTAAACACTATTGGGCAAACAATATCACCATTACAGCCTCCACTTAACAACAAAGCTATACGTCAGTCCTGCCCATCAAGGCTCACTCTTATCCAAACAAGCAATGCAGGACAAGACCTTGCAAGTTGCAACCCCCAGACAGACAGAGCTATTGATAGCCCTAGTAAGTGCCACTCTCCGCTCTCTGTCTCCGCGGCGCATAAATTTCTTTCTCTCCCTCCCCTGCCACATTCGCAAAGCCGTGCCACGTGGATTTATGGCACCCATTTATCATAATAACTTTGAATTACATACCGGCGGAACGCCGGGTCTTATCACTCATTCTCTTCTTATTCTCGGAACAATAATAGGAATATCGATTGGTGTAAATCGAATGCTTCGTACGGTTTGAGTCGTTGGCGCATTGTATGTTGGAATGCCATTGCTCTTTATAATAAGTTGTGCACTGGAGTACTCACCGTTGCGCGCACACACACACACACACACACACACACACACACACACACACACATATATATATATATATATATATATATATATATATATATATATATATATATATATATATATGCAACTGTAATAGCCACAATGCCCTCTTAACTTCTAGAATTCTGGCATTGTGGCTATTGCAGTTGCATATTTATCTGGTAAAAAAGTGACCAGTAGATTCTACACACACACGCACACACACAAATATTTATATT
>NC_061088.1:75861204-75883704 GCF_015104395.2 Macrobrachium nipponense
AATACATAATCATAATCACCTACTTAAATCATAAAATGCTTGGGAGAGATAGGTAGATAGAATATAGAATGTAGGGCCAATCGCTGGAACCTATGAGGTCATTCAACGCTGCAATGAAAAGTAAAAAGGCTTGAAAGGTGTAACAGGAGGAAAACCTCAAAGCAGTTGCGCTATCCAACCATTGTTAGAGAGGTGGAAAAGTCAGCTGTAAAAAAGAGAATATGAACGGTGGTACAATAAAATGATTGAAAGATATAGCAGATCGGAGCTGAAGTAACGCTGTAAGGGATCTTAAGTAATGTCTACAGTGCATCACGTGAGGTGCACTAACGGCGCTTACTCCCTATACGTGGACAAGAACGTGGGCGCCAATGTATTTATCAAGAATGAAATTATAGTATCTATATAAGTAACTCCATCTGGGTTAAGTCAATTTCAAAAGGCGAACTGGTAATATGCAAAGTTATAACAACCCAGTTACTGTAAGGGGCATCATAGGAACTACGGTGCATTCCACCACCAGGTACTTTCGTATTTCCCAAGTAGAGAGAGAACGTTTGTTGTGGGTGAGGGAGGCAGAGACTGCAGTTTCATTCTCAACAGTTTGGCGTTTGGTGCGTTTCGTAATTCGAGTGATCAACCACTATACTCAAAACGTTTGACACATTGTTTTTAAGTGAAAACGTTTGTCATTTGCGCTCTATACGTATACTCCATCCGTAACATCGACTGTGTGGCTCGTAAGTAAATAAATGTATATGGTTCTGTATTATAACCAGGTCGCTAGAATTTAGAATATAGGATTTAGGCCAAACGTTTGGCCCTATACGAGGTCATTCTGCGCTGAAAATGAAATTGAGAGTCAAAGGTTTTGGAATGTGTAACAGGAGGAAATCTTGCAGTTGCACGTAGAGAAAATTGTTAGAAGAGAGTGGAAAGTTAGATGGAAGAAAGAATGTGAACGGAGTTATTGTTTTAGGTGGAAACGTTCGACATTGCTCTCTCCATCATATTTTTTGCCAGTGATACCGACTGTTGAGTTTGTAAGTATATAATGTATGTACATATATACTATAGGATCACCTGAAGATTAGCGACCCCTAATACCTCTCCTGAACAAAATCGACCCTAATATTTTCCTCCTGAAGAAAAGCGACCCCAATATTTTCCACCTGAAGATAAACGACCCCTGCTTGTTGGTGTCTCCAAGCTTCAGGTGACCCACTTTAGCTCATAATATTATAGAAAAAAGGAGAAAAAAATATAGATATATATTCATTAAAAACTACTTTATTAAACATTTGTTAAAACACAAATTTAGACAAACAATCAATAGTTAACTAAAAGCGTACTGTCTTGCAATTTCAGTACAAAAATAATCAAACCAACCGTAACCCCTGTGGCTAGTGCGCGCAGCGCAACATTACCTCTTGCCAGAACATACCGAGCTTGCCAAGAATCTTTAAATATGCGGATAAGGCGCATATCGCCGTTCCGCCACGGCCTTACTGTAACCCCTGTTAATTCCTCACCTTAAGAAAAGCAACCCCAATATTTTCCACCTGAAGAAAAGCGACCCCAGCGTGTGTTGGGGTCGCTTTTCTTCAGATGATCCATACTATGTATATATATATATATATATATATATATATATATATATATATATATATATATTATATATATATATATTTTCTGTATTATAACTAGATCGTCAGTATTAGTGGCCAATTTAAATGCTACAATTAGATACTTGAGAGGGAATTTCAACCTGATCCTCAGCGTAGGAACAGAGTATACTAGTGGAATGTTATACAAACTAACTACAGCATAAATAGGAGTTGGTGTTTTCTCTTCTTAGAGGGTGGGGGTGGGGGGGGGGGGTAGGGATGGCGACTAATTTTCCCCAGTTCAGCAGTTTGAGGTCGTTTAAATTTAAATATATGTACGACAGCCAACGAAGAATTGGCGTAGTTCTTAATTCATTGTTCGTATGGAAATATTTGCCCATATTGCAGGTGCCAGATTATTTACTAACAATGAATAACAATTTCCTTTCAAAGTGCTATACTGAAATAAATTACATTAGAAAACTGAGGTAGACTATTCAACGTATAAAGATAAATTATTTGCAAAGTAAGGAAAATATATACGATAGGTCCATGATTTCTAATTTTATTCTCAACTCTAGCTTCGTGACAGCATACCGAAGATTTTTGAAGTTGGCTTGCTGCCGCTCGAAGTCTTTTAATCAACGTATTCGTACTGCACAGGGGTGTGTCATTTGTTGTCTCCTACAGCCGATAAACAATACGTCAAGGCGTTAACATTATTTGAAAACGATGTTTAGTTAAATTAATTTTGTTCCTATGATCAATAAAAAATAATTTGCATGACACATTTAGTGGGCCTAAATGGACTTCTGATTCTCCCACATGATTAGCCTAGGTATATTTTCAGCAGCATACCCTCTCGGATACTAATATTAATGAATATTTAAATCGACTATATATAAATATATATATATATATATATATATATATATATATATATAATATATATATATATATATATACAGATATATAATATATATATATATATATATATATATATATATATATATATATATATATATATAGATAAGTATATATATATAATATATATATATATATAATCTGCTATTTGTTTGACTATTTTCCATCATTCTTGTTTTAATTAGCCATGTGCCCTCTCTTCTTATCCTTTGCTTAACATAATTTTAAACTCAGACCTAGCTATTCCAAAAGTCAAAAAAGCAATCTTAAAAATCAAACGAATATAATTCAGTCTTATTTTTTTTTTTTTATCGAATTCCTTGCATATCATCTTGTTTCATTTGGACACCTTGGAAAGCTGTGGGAGTCAAAACTGACGAATACATTAAGAAAGGCTTACTTTCCTTGAAGCTGTCTTAGGTTGATCTTTCTGTAGCTATTCATTTTTCTTCTAAATAGAAATTAATTCAAATTAGTTTCAAATGTATACCTATTAGACCTCCTACCATAAGCATATTATAAGTAGCTGAAAGGATAAGAAATATGAAAGGTGACGTTCTCGTTTAAGTCTATTTCATATGTTTTTTTTTGTTTTTTTTTTCAAGAAAAACCTACTGCCTTTAATCAAGGGGTGCTCTTTGACGGGCTACAGGGTGTAACACGAGTGTATGCACATATTTGTGGAATGAAAGATAAAGTCTTTGAACAGAAAAATATTTTATAAACATGCATTTTAAGGCGTCGTTGTCGGTGCGGGGAATTTTAAAATAACCGATCATTAGTGATGCTTTCACGAGATGGAGTTCGTTAGTGAGAGTCACATCTAGTCGCCTGAGATGTAGAAGACAGCGGAGGTGGCGTTATAGGAGTGATGGAAGGATTAGGCCGATGTTAATAAAGTACTCCCAATATAATGTATTCTTTAGGTTTTGAAGAAAAAATGCAGGCATCATTGAATCTCTCATCCATCAAAGATAAGTAAGCTTATTCATTAGACTTATTCATTAGACAACTTTCAAAGAATTCTAGTGTAGATTTAAAAACTCTTTTCCTCTCCATCAAAAGTATTCATCAGACACCAGTCATAAGCATAGAGCTAGTTATGATTCTGGTTCAGCAATGTGTGACGAGGCACTAGAATTCAAAGTTCACAAATGAATGTTGCTCAGCAAACATTTACACTACTGTATTGTCTTGCTCTCTTGTGGTGCTTCGAGGTGCTCCACCTCTAGGCCCATGTTCTAAATTTTGCCGTTCTTTAAACAATTTTATTCATCTATGTATTTCTCTCCGTTTATTAAGCTTTCTTGATATCATCTTCAACAGGAACTTGCACCGAATGCAGTGCAATAATTCTCTCGCTCATCGAGGGATGTTTCTTAGACCGATAAATGACACATTGACATTAGATTCCCATGCACATAACATCAAAAAACAATAGAGTGAGGTCGCCTGGTTCAAAACTGTTAAGATATCGTTTTTTTTCTTTTTGTTTTTAAATTTGATAGCATTTTGTGAGATTCCAATGTTTTCTGTAAAATTTAATAATGGAATAGTTCAACTACCTTCAACTTAATAAATTGAAATGATAATTTAAGGACTATGTTTATGCAATACTACTATGATAGGTGTATCCTATCTATTTGGTAATGTATATCTATGATTGTATATGACGTTTTTTATCACTTCGTTTCGTTCACGTCAATTTGCTATATGGAAAATAGTTTTACACAATATCATAACATAACGTTCTAAAGATATCAGTGACTGTTTTTAACGTCATTACACATGATTTCTTCCATCTTTGAAAAGAAAAAATAGATAAATAAGGCATGAATCGAATCGTGCGTCAGGCAGGTGAACGAAAAATTATGAACTCTGCCACGAGTTTTTTGCCTTGGCCGACAGTTACAATTTGACGATTGCAGGTGAAGTTATAAATATTTATGCTCATGGATGATTATGAGTGATTATAGCAGGTTCACTTAAGGTAGATTCCTGGGCTGCTTTGTGCTGCTTCTTAACCAAAGCATCTCATATTATCATCATTCAAGGCAAAACCCAGCAAAGGCTGGGCGCACCCCATGTCAAAAGGATACTACATCATACCATAGGTCATTTCTTACACTTTGGGCTGGGCTTTGCTGCTGCTGCTGCTGCTCAACTCAAACATGTTATGTTGGTTGGCAACTATATCGAATATCATATCATATAGCACATGTTGGTTGTATGCCTGCGAGACGTTTGTTTGGCGGCCGCTGATTGGCTGGGAGCTGCCTACCTCCCGATACCAGCCAGTCAGCGGCCGCCAAACAAATGTCTTGTAAGGACAGGGCTCATTCAAGAATCTGCCTTAAGTGAACCAGTTATAGTAGCGAAGCGTCTTTCTTTTCTTTTTTTCTGATTGTTGACTTCACTGGTGATGGATAGTTCCTTCAAGAACTTGAAGGCTTCAGCCCCAGTACCATAACCCTAATATCTCAGAGTTTTCATATCCAGATCTAAATTGATTTACAGTTTTTGAAAAGTCATTTGTGTAAACATTCAAATCAGCTTGTTTCTTGTTTGTACTCACATCAGTGATCGAACTCCAGATGGTTTGGGGGTAATGACAGTTCAAACAGATTATAAGGTATGGGATTGTCAGTGGGGTTTTTTTTCACCCTTTTATTTTAATCTCGACATTCAGAAGTTGTAAATTTTTCGGAAAGTTTTATTTAGCTGTTAATGAGGTCTATGTGGAAAATCTTGGTCGAATTTGATGACTTTCTTGATAAAAAGAGGAACTGGGTCACGTGCTGCCTAGTGGTTTGGTATGATTTTTGAGATACCATACACTGGGATAGTCTGAAGGCTGCTTACCACTGCTTTTCCCTCTTGCTTTAATTTGCCCTTTGACTAATATTTAAATCGCGTCTGTTTCGGTGCGCGTAAGAAAACTAGGTAATTCTTCAGAAGCAATCCGCACTGGATATTAAAATAAATAATCACCTACATGGAAAGAGCATGTGAAAAGCAATATAAAAAGTATAGTCATTATATGAGAGATTGAACGGGGTGGAATTAAATGAGCTTGATAAGTTTTTACCTCGAATTTTTCCCAAGTCGGGAGAGATGTTTCCTATACGGTATTGTTTACTTTTAATGAGCCCTCTAACTTACTTTCTTACGGAAACAAAAGCAGTTCCAGTTACTCATTATTGGCTGAGAGGTGTGACATCGTTATGACGTCATGGGTTTCATAACCAATTACGAACGAATTTAGTCGAAAACTAAGTTTCACTAGCATTTCAGCGGAGTAATAAAGTTAGCTGTCCAGTGTCCACTGGTATCCTTGTTTGACTGAATACTCGAAAAATGAAGCAAAAGCCGGCATTTTGTCTTCCTGTAGCTATGGCAGAGGTAGTGGCTGGCCCTTCTGGCATTAATTTTGACAGAGACCTTCGATTTCCTACCGATTGTTTGCAGTGCAATGTGGGTTACAGTGAATTTTATCATTATTTGTCTAGTGGTGGTGGTAAAGAAGTTGTGATTGAATATGCTCAGAGACATAATTTAATTCTTCAGCCAAAAAAACTGCGAGTGTTGTGGAGCTATTTGTCGGATCGACTACAACAGGAACGCCTTTGGGTGTGATCGCACTGTAGTGACGAAAGGACGTCGGCGTAAGCGATGCGACACCCAAATCTATCTGCCACGGTAAGTAGCCCTACTGTAAACCCTGTGGGTAGCGCACGCAGCGCAACATTACCTCTTGCCGTACATGCCGTGCTTGCCAAGAATCTTTAAATTTGCGGATAAGGCGCGAAGCGCCGTTCCGCAACGGCCTTACTGACCACACATAAATCGATGGTCGCCGATATGTAGTCGCTCATTACTTTGTTTGTTGTTGTTTTGGTATCGCCGCCATATTGGCTTTGGTGTTCTTCCGCCGATTTCGGTCGGCGGTCGAGTGGGCCCGCGAATCAGTAGGTGCTCCCAATTATTATTATTGCTGCAAAGCACTCCTTTCTGGTTGTTTTGCGTAAGAAAATAAGTTAGAGGGCTCATTAAAAGTAAACATTACTGTAGAGGAAACACCTCTCCCGACTTAGGAAAAATTCGAGGTAAAAACTTATCAAGCTTATTTAATTCCACCCCCTTCAATCTCTCATATAATGACTATGCTTTTTATATTGCTTTTCACATGCTCTTTCCATGCAGGTGATTATTTATTTTAATATCCAGTGCGGACTGCTTCTGAAGAATTACCGAAAAGGACCTTAGTTCGGGCTAACTATAGACACAGAAGTAAATGAATAACTTTTTATACTCTATACATGTTTGTCATAGAGAAAATGGAGTAGTATGTATAATATTTTCGGTATTTCTAGGCAATAACTCCTCACGGACTGCAAGGAACGTTCCCTCGAATACGACAACCACTAGGGATTGGGGCGTCAAATGTATTTGGCCGTATTTAGTACCAGCCCTTGGGGGTTAATTGGTTGACTTTCTGGTGATAGAAGTTCACTCTCGACGTGGTTCGGAAGTCACGTAAAGCCGTTGGTGCCCTTGCTGAATTACCACTGGTTCCATGCAACGTAAAAACATCATACAAACAAACAATTAGAGTTGACCACCCAAAAATAACGGTCAATTCTTAATAAGCAACCCAAATACCGTAGAAAACTGTAATTTCCAAAAAAATACTGACGCGGAGTTAGTATCTAGACCTACCATATTTTAAAGTGAAGTTTGCTCGCATCTTGACAACCAAACGTGACTTTTGATTTTTTTTCATAATTTTGGAAACGACTTGAACAGTCGTGGTGCAAAGCGGAGGGACGGAACCCTCTCTCGCTGACTGCATTGCCTTGATGGGAGAAGTTAAGTATATCTTAGTTTTACCAGACCACTGAGCTGATCAACAGCTCTCCTAGGGCTGGACGAAGGATTAGATATTTTTACGTGACTAGAAACCAATTGGTTACCTAGTAACGGGACCTACAGCTTATTGTGTCATCCGAACCACCTTATATCGAGAAATGAATTTCTATCACCAGAAATAAATTCCTCTGGTTCCGTGTTGGCCGAGCCGAGAATCGAACATCGGACCACCGGATTGGTAGCCGAGCGCGAAATCCACTCGTCCAACGAGGAACTGCCTTGATGTCGGGAGGGCAATTGATATTTCATTGGCTCTTTGTGGCGTCATTAGCCTCAACGGTGATTGGCAGTTGTCGTTGTTACTGTTTTATTGCCTGCGTAATGATTTCGTTACTTGCTTTCGACAAGTATATTCCCTCGAAGTGTCAGTTTATTGTGCTGTAATGTTGAAATATATTGCTAAGCTTGTCAGACGGAGAAAATGTAATACAAAATTTACTCAGCTGACTTTTGTTATTTGTTTTATTCAAAGAAGTGATCAGTTAGTCTATTTATTAGTCAATGAACGTCGTACTTGAAGATAAAAGGCCCATAAAACACTTATTTGAACGTTGCAACCGTATATTTCGGGCACTTCCTTCTGTGCCCCTGATCACTGGTACAATGTAAACATGATAAGTTACGTTGCCTGATTTTACAACCAAAAGGTATATTAACCATTTTTACATTCTCATTTTGTCATTTCTTGTACCTAGGTTTTAGGGGGTAATTTTAATTAAAGACACGAATATCTAGTGTTGAATTGCAAATGGATTTTCCCGCATTTTGACATTTTTAATTTATTCCGTGCTTAGATGTTTTTACATTTACCTCGTACGTTTCCATGATAACAGTACATTTATAGCCATTCTTCTTAATTTTACAGTTACATTACTATATTGTTAAGCGGTTTTGAAGGTAATTTCTTGATGACTGTATTCTTCTTAATTTTACCATTAACTTTACAATATAGTTCTGTGGTTTTACCTTAGATTTAGGCTAAAGATGACATGTAACCAATTGATGTAGTCCTCACGATTTATGATCGACGGACATGGCAACAACATCGTTTTATATATATTAAAAGATGTAAATAAATTTAGCAATCATAAATTGCTGAAAATGATGACTTCATCAACAGCCATTCATACTTTTGACGTTTGTTTTCATCGCTTAGTCTCTTGATGGTGTGGTGGAAACGTTTAAGCGAGAGACTGTCCTTATTAACCGCTTTCAGTTTCGTGAAGTCACTATTTTTGGTATAGATATAAGAAACGTACAGATATAATCAGTATTAAATCATTGCCAAGGTCCCCTTTTCAAAGCATTCTCATCATGACCAACTAAAATCTTATTGCAAACGACTATTTTGAATGCTAACCCTTTCATTCAATGAAGCAGTAACAGTAACACACGTTGGAATGTTGCTGTTTCATCCAATGAAACAGTGACATTAACAGACTTTGGAGTGTTACTGTTTCATCCAATGAAACGGCAGCATTCCAAACTGTGTTACTGTTACTGTTTGGTATGTTACTGGTCCATCCAATGATAAACTTGGTGATTGACCACAATGTCATTTGCTTGCATTTCTTGCTAAAGGCAGTTCTTTCCGTGTTAAAGTTCAATTGAAAGTTCAATTTTTTTATATATTTTTTTTTAGCTGACAGTAAATATCATTTAAGCTCTCCCCCTCCCACCCCAAGGGGCGTAGTGCAGTGTGGCCACCTCACACGATGCACTAAAGGCATAGTATTACTTAAGGGTCTTCGTAGCGACCCTTCGGCACCTAGCTGCAGCCCCATTCATTCCTTTTACTTTACCTCCATGCGTATTCTCTTTACTCCCGTCTTAAATTTCCGGCCTCTCCTGACAATTGTTTCAGCATTATTATTTTCAGCGCTGAATGACTTCAACTGTCCTAGCGCCGAGCCTTTGGCCTAAATGCTATATATGTCTGTTCAATTCATGTAAGCTTATATGTTGGTAACCACTGGCATCTGTAACCGCTGGTGGGTGGATAATAACTTGTTGACTAGCTGAATGGCACTAGCTGCAAATGCTTAGTCTTAAAAAAAAAAAAAAAAACTGCCTTTGGTAAAAAAAAAAAAAAAAACTACCTTTGTTAAGGAACACAAGCATATGACGTTGATAGCTGTCTCTTTAAGTTTTTAAACTATTTTCATAATAATAATAATGTCATCGGATGAAACAATAACACTAAATTATGTGCCTCCTTGCAACGAAAACGGAATTGTCTGTCTAGATATCTAGACAGCCTTTTGCAACAATCATCAGTATGCATGAGAAGAATGCCATGCACACAAAAGAACCTTTGTTCCGAAATTGGACCATTCCTAGATCGTAGGTTCCTCGTTGGACGAGTGGTTTTCGCGCTCGCCTACCAATCCGATGGTCCGAAGTTCGATTCCGGGCTCTGCCAACGCGGATTCAGAGGAAGATATTTCTGGTGATAGAAATACATTTCTCGACATAATGTGGTTCGGATCCCACAATAAGCTGTAGGTCCCGTTGCTAGGTAACCAATTGGTCCCTAGCCACGTGAAAATATCTAATCCTTCGGGCCAGCCCTGGGAGCGCAGTTAATCAGCTCAGTAGTTTAGTAAAACTAATAAACTTTTTTCCTAAATCGTAACCCTCAGTACGTATCCACCTTTGCTGTTTGTTTAGTACAAGGCCGTTGGGGATGACCGTCAAAACAAGAACAAAAAACTGTAAATATCTTAATGACCCCCAAGAAATACCAAGTAATATTAGCCATAGATAACGACCCTCGAAAATCCTTTTGGTTACTATTTAGGAAAGATCCTGGAAATGTTAAATATGTTAAATTCATAAATGCATAATTTTCCACCTGAAAACCTCGTCTATTTGACTACTTCCTGACCCGAGTATGCGCAATATAGCATGAGGCCAACCAGATAGAAATCCTGAATAAAGCAAAAGCGAAACGTTAGGCAAAACGCAAAACGTGGCCGGAACCGAAGCAACTACGTTATTTGATGATTTTCTGAATAAAAGATGAGGGAAATGTAACCGAGCCAATCAGAATTTCTCCGCGATATAATACAGTAGATTCATCACTGTCATCCCAGCGTCACGGGAGATATGTTCGTTCGTGATGGCTGTGACATTGAGGATTGATATTCAGTGTGTGTGTGTGTGTGCCTCGCCATTATTTTTTTATATTTTTTTTATATCATTATACATTCTTCTCTGTAATATTTGTGTCATTCGATTTTTTTTATAATCCTCGAGAATGCGACATTGAGGATTGATATTCAGTGTGTGTGTGTGTGTGTGTGTGTGTGTCTCGCCATTATTTTCTTATATTTTTCATATTATTATTCATTCTTCTCTATAATATTTCTGTCATTTGATTTTTTTTTTTAATAATCCTCGAGAATTTTTCTTCCGTAAGGCCTTATTGACTTCGAATTCGCCATTATTTTCTTATATTTTTTATATCATTATTCATTCTTCTCTATAATATTTCTGTGCCATTCGATTTATTTTTTAGTAATAATCCCCGAGAAAGTTTCTTCCTTAAGGCCTTATTTACTTCGAAGTTCTTGTAATGCGTGATTTGGTGAACTTCAAAGGACCTCTTTGGCCTTTTATTATAAATGCCATCGGCGTCTGACATTAGATTAGTCTCCCTCAAGAGGAGATTGATCTTTAAATAAGAAGGGGCGGATTAAAGCCGGAGCATGTAGGGGAGTACGGAACCAGCAGTACATTTCTGAAAATCTCACGATCGATATTCCTTCCCTATCTTTGGTTCCCGTGGGGTTTTTGGGGGGAGGGGGTAGTGCCGTCAGTTGCACCTCATGCCGTGAACTAGGCATTACATAAGGTTCTTTGCAGCGTGCCCTCGTCTTCTAGCTGCAACTACTTACGTTCCTTTTTACTGTACTTCCTTGTATATTTTCTATCTTCCATCTTACTTTACATCCGAACCTAACAATTGATTCACAGAGCAATTGCGTTGCTTTTCTCCTGTTACAACTTTCAAACCTTTTATACTGTCAAGTTCCGTTTCAGCGCTGAATGACCTAATATGTCCCGGTGCTTGGCCTTTGCCCTAAATTCTGTATTCAATTCAAGATCGATATTCCTTCCTTGTATTTAGTTTTTGAATCTCCAAGTTAGTCCGGCTGCTGCTGCTGCTGCTATTGCTATTTGGCTGTGAATATCCAATTCCCTCGGTTGTCGAATATGCAGGGCAATCTATATTTTTCGTTTGTTCCACAACAAAGAGAGGGACCTGATCATCGCCAAGTTCGATCCGTGCATACGTACTTAACCTGGTAGATAGACCATGTGGTGTGGAGGGAAGAATCAATTTTAGTTCTTTTTTTTTTACCTTTGATATCATGGGTGATTACAAACGTAACTTTTTATTTCCGGAAATTAAGGGTATAATACTTGCGTGCGTGTCATGTATAGCAGTTGCAGGCATACATACTTGCATACATACAAACAACATCCACACTATGCAGTAACAACTAAAAGATTGTATTGTACGACATTCATCTCTCTCATACGTCCTTCAGTACCTTCTGTATAAGTCTCATACGTCCATGATAATAGTCTCAAAGGTACATCCTTTAAGTATAGTCTCTCATACGTGCTTGATTATAGTCTCACGTATGTCCTTCGGTAAGTTCTTCTGTACAGTCTCTCATACGCCCCATAGTCTCCATGCGTCCTTGATTATAGTCTCTCATACGTCCTTCAGTATAGTTTCTCATACGTCCCTCAGTATAGTCTCTTTTGTGGGAGACAAAATTCAAAACCCATATTATATATATATATATATATATATATATATATATATATATATATATATATATATATATATAGATATATATATATATATATATATATATCAATTCTGATCGGCAAAGGCCACAAACAAATTCTATATATATGTATATGTATATATACATATAGAATTTGTTTGTGGCCTTTGCCGATCAGAAGTAATCTCACCCCTGGGGCATCCTTGCCGACAGAGCATCATCGAATTGGGCGTTTATTTTTACCATGGATGGGCCCTTCCCCATTCTCTTCTCTCAGCTAGCCAAGATCCTATAATGCCTTCCCTTTTATGTCGAAAACAGATGAATCCTTTGCAGAGTCCCGAAATCAGTCAGTTTGAAGCTCGCTGTAGTTTTAAAGGTGTGTAAATGGCTGTAGATAGGTAGCTTTCCCACATAACATACAGGAGAAACTCAGCCGGGAATCCTGTCGGTGTTCCTCGATGCATGAGCTCCGTCCGTCTGGGAAGATGCTTCTCGAAATCATTGAACCTGTGAAATAGGTATCACTGCTAGATGCTCACAAGGCAGGAAAATGTAACCCAGGCAAAATATTGAGTACTGGCCGCCAGCTTCACCGATTGCTGCTCCTGTTACACGACTTCGTCCCTGTTGTTTCTTCTTCGTCGGCGTTGAATTGGTTGGTTCTTTTGCATATTCTATCTGTTCTTTCTGTAGCTTTTTCCGGGTTCCTCTTCCATCCTCCTCCGAGTTAGCTGAATTGTCTCTTGAATTATACCAAGTTTTGTAATCTGCCACAAGGGTCCCATCTGGATTCTGGAGACGTTTTCGTCTCCACTGGAGCTGCTTCTGTTTTCGGGAATACTTGGGAATTGCTTATTACATCACTGTGGTCCTGCAGATGGTAGAGATTCAGAAATTATCTCACCCCTGGGGCATCCTCTCCAACAGAGCATCATCGAAATGGGGGTATATTTTTGCCACGGATGGGCCCTTCCCCATTCTCTTCTCTGTCAGCTACCCAAGATCCTATATTGCCTAAGCCTTTATGTCGAAAACAAATGAATCCTTTGCAGAGTCCCAAAACCAGTCAGTTGGCAGCTCACAGTACTTTTAAATGTGTGTAAATGGTTGTAGATTGGTAGCTTTCCACATAGCATACAGGAGAAACTCCTGGCACTGTTCCTCAATGCCTGATCTCCGTCCGTCTGAGAAGATGCTTCTCGTAGTCATTGAACCTGTGAAATAGTTATCACTGCTAGATGCTCACAAGACGAAAGATGTAACCCAGGCAAAATATTGAGTACTGGCCTGCCAGCTTCACCGATCACTGCTCCTGTTATACGACTTTGTCCCTATTGTTTCTCCTTTGTTGGCGTTGACTTGGTTGGTTTCTCTGCATATTCCATCTGTTCTTTCTGTAGCTTTTTCCGGGTTCCTCTTCTATCCTCCTCCGAGTTAGCTGAACTGTCTCTTGAATTATACCAAGTTTTGTAATCTGCCACAAGGGTCCCATCTGGATTCTGGAGAAGTTTTCGTCTCCACTGGAGCTGCTTCTGTTTTCGGGAATTCTTGGGGAATTGCTTCGAATGTCACTGTGGTCCTGCAGATGGTAGAGATTCAGAAGTGATCTCACCCCTGGGGCATCCTCACCAACAGAGCATCATCGAAATGGGGGTTTATTTTTACCAGGGATAGGCCCTTCCGCATTCTCTTCTCTGTCAGCTAGCCAAGATCTTTTATTGCCTAAGCCTTTATGTTGAAAACAGATTAATCCTTTGCAGGGTCCCAAAACCAGTCAGTTCATAGTTCGCTGTAGTTTTAAACGTGTGTCAATGGCTGTAGATCGGTAGCTTTCTACATTGCATTCAGGAGAAACTCAGCAGCGAATCCTGGCGGTGTTCCTTGATGCCCGAGCTCAGTCCGTCTGGGAAGATGCTTCTTGAAGTTGTTGAATCTGTGGAATAAGTATCACTCTGCTAGGTGCTCACAAGGCAGGAAGATGTAACCCAGGCAAAATATCGAACACTGTCCACCAGCTTCACCTATCACTGCTCCTGTCATGGGAGTTGGTTTCTGTGGTTTCTCCTTCATCGACGTTGACTTGGTTGGTTGCGCTGCAAATTCATTAGCATATCTTCGTTTGCCATCTGAACTCCAAAATTTTGACATCCATGTCTCCTTATCGCTTTCTCGACCATTTGGCTTAGATCCTTATCTGTTCTTTCCATAGCTTTTTTCGGGTTCCTCTTCCATCCTCCTTCCATTTAGATGAACTGTCTCTTGAGTTATCCCAGGTATAGTAATCTGCCATAAGGATCCCATCTGGATTCTAGAGTAGTATTCGTCTCCACTGGAGCTGCTTCTGTCTTCGGGATTTCTTGGAATTGCTTCGAATGTCACTGCGGTCCTGGAAATGATAGAGATATGGAGTGATTCTTCTTCTCCTTTTCTAGTGTATATGCATGTATGTGGATAATCATGCGTAAATAGATAAGGATCCTTCGGAAGCTGCCAGTCGTCAACTGGGTCCTTCGCGGCACCGCATTTGATTTTTTTATGAGAGACAAAATTCCAAACCCATGTATATATATTAAATATATAGGTAGAATATATTTGTGGCCTTTGCCGATCAGAAGTGATCTTACCACTGGGGCATCTTCGCCAACAGAGCATCTTCGAATTGGGGGTTAATTTTTACCAGGGATGGGCCTTTCCCCATTCTCTTCTCTGTCAGCTACCCAAGATCCTATATTTCCTAAACCATTACGTTAAAAACAGATGAATCCTTTGCAGAGTCCCAAAACCGGTCAGTTCACAGCTCGCTGTAGTTTTAAATGTGTGTATATGGTTGTAGATCGATAGCTTTCTACATCGCATTCAGGAGAAACTCAGCGGCGAATCGTGGCGATGTTCCTCGATGCCTGAACTCCGCCCATCTGGGAAGATTCCCTCTCGCAGTCATTGAATCTGTGGAATACATAACACTGCTAGGTGCTCACAAGGCAGGAAGATGTAACCCAGGCAAAATATTGAGTACTGTCCGCCAGCTTCACCGATCGCTGCTCTTGTCTTGCGAGTTGGCCTATGTTGTTTCTCCTTCGTCGACGTTGACTTGGTTGGTTCCTCTGCAAATTCTATCTATTCTTTCCATAATTTTTTTCAGGTTCCTCTTCCATCCTCCTCCGAGTTAGCTGAACTATCTCATGAATTATACCAAATTTTGGAATCTGCCACAAAGGTCCCGTCTGGATTCTGGAGACGTTTTCGTCTCCACTGGAGATTTTTCTGTTTTTGGGAATTCTTGGGAATTGCTTCGAATGTCACAGTGGCCCAGAGATGGTAGAGATTCAGAAGTGATCTCACCCCTGGGGCATTATCGCCAACAGAGTATTATCACATTGGAGGTTTAGTTTTTTCCAGGGATGGGCGTTTCCCCATTCTCTTCTCTCTCAGCTAGCCAAGATCCTATATTGCCTAAGCCTTTATGTCGAAAACAGATTAGTCCTTTGCAGAGTCCCGAAACCAGTCAGTTCGCAGCTCTCTGTAGTTTTAAATGTGTGTAAATGGTTGTAGATCGGTAGCTTTCTACATCGCATTCAGGAAAAACTAAGCGGTGAATCCTGGTGTTGTTCCTCAGTTCCTGAACTCCGTCCATCTGGGAAAATTTCTTCTCTTAGTCGTTGAATCTGTGGAATACGTAACACTGCTAGGTGCTCACAAGGCAGGAAGATGTAACCCAGGCAAAATTTCGAGTACTGTCCGCCAGCTTCACCGATTGCTGCTCTTGTCTTGCGAGTTGGTCTCTGTTGTTTCTCCTTCGTCGGCGTTGACTTGGTTGGTTCCTCTGCAAATTCTATCTTTTCTTTCCGTAGCTTTTTCCAGGTTCTTCTTCTATCCTCCTCTGAGTTAGCTGAACTATCTCTTGAATTATACCAAGTTTTGGAATCTGCCACAAAGGTTCCATCTGGATTCTGGAGACGTTTTCGTCTCCACTGGAGATTCTTCTGTATTTGGGAATTCTTGGGTATTGCTTCGAATGTCACTGTGGCCCAGAGATGGTAGAGATTCAGAAGTGATCTTCCCCCTGGGGCATCGTCGCCAACAGAGTATTATCGCATTGGAGGTTTATTTTTTCCAGGGATGGGCCTTTCCCCATTCTCTTCTCTGTCAGCTACACAAGATCCTATATTGCCTAAGCCTTTATGTCGAAAACAGATTGATCCTTTGCAGAGTCCCGAAACCAGTCAGTCCCGCAGCTTGCTGTAGTTTTAAATGTGTGTAAATGGTTGTAGATCGGTAGCTTTCTACATCACATTCAGGAGAAACTCAGCGGCGAATCCTGGCGATGTTCCTCAATACTTGAACTCCGTCCATCTGGGAAGATTTTTTCTCTTAGTCGTTGAATCTGCGGAATACGTAACACTAATAGGTGCTCACAAGGTAGGAAAATGTAACCCAGGCCAAATTTCGAGTACTGTCCGCCAGCTTCACTGATCGCTGCTCTTGTCTTGCGAGTTGGTCTCTGTTGTTTCTCCTTCATTGGCGTTGACTTGGTTGGTTCCTCTGCAAATTCTATCTGTTCTTTCCATAGCTTTTTCCAGGTTCCCCTTCCATCTTCCTCCGAGTTAGCTGAACCATCTCATGAATTATACTAAGTTTTGGAATCTGCCACAAAGGTCCCTTCTGGATTCTGGAGACGTTTTCATCTCCACTGGAGATTTTTCTGATTTTGGGAATTCTTGGGAATTGCTTCGAATGTCACTGTGGCACTGTAGATGGTAGAGATTCAGAAGTGATCTCACCCCGGGTCATCATCACCAACAGTGTATTATTGCATTGGAGGTTTATTTTTACCAGGGATGGGCCCTTCCCCATTCTCTTCTCTGTCAGCTACCCAAGATCCTATATCGCCTAAGCCTTTATGATGAAAACAGATTAATCCTTTGCAGAGTCCCGAAACCAGTCAGTTCGCAGCTCTCTGTAGTTTTAAACATGTGTAAATGGTTGTAGATCGGTAGCTTTCCACATCGCATTCAGGAGAAACTCAGCGGCGAATTCTGGCGGTGCTCCTCGATGCCTGAGCTTTGTCCGTCTGGAAAGATTTCTTCTTGCAGTCATTGAATTTGTGGAATAGGTATCACTGCTAGGTGCTCACAAGGCAGGAAAATGTAACCCAGGCAAAATATCGAGTACTGACCACCAGCTTCACCGATCGCTGCCTCTATCACGCGACTTCGTCCCTGTTGATTCTCCTTCATCGGCATTGACTTGGATGGTTCCTCTGCAAAATCTGTCTGTTCTTTCCATAGCTATTTCCAGGTTCCTCTTCCATTCTCCTCCAAGTTAGCTGAACTGTCTCTTGAATTATACCAAGTTTTGTAATCTGCCACAAGGGTCTTGTCTGGATTTTGGAGATGTTTTAGTCTTCACTGGAGATGCTTCTGTTTTCAGGAATTCTTGGGGAATTTCTTTGAATATCACTGTGGTCCTGCAGATGGTAGAGATTCACAAGGGATTCTCACCCTTGGGGCATCCTCGCCTACAGAGCATCATCGCATTGGGGGTTTATTTTTACCAGGGATGGGCCCTTCCGCATTCTCTTCTCTTTCAGCTAGCCAAGATCCTATATCGCCTAAGCCTTTATGACGAAAACAGATGAATCCTTTGCAGAGTCCCGAAACCAGTCAGTTTGCAGCTCTCTGTAGTTTTAAACGTGTGTAAATGGCTGTAGATCGGTAGCTTTCCACATAACATTCAGGAGAAACTAGCGGCAAATTCTGGCGGTGTTCCTCGGTGCCTGACCTTTTAGTCCCACAGCCCGGACCATTGAGATACAGCGAACGAGATACCAACTGTAACCCCTACCTGTATTTACGAGTAGCCTTGTAAACTGTGAAACTGACCGTCTGCCGAAAATATATGGGTGGCTTACTTAACAAGCACCACTAATTGCTCGTTAGATTTTGGGTCTAGATCCAGTATATGAGATACCAGATGAAACTGATATATAATATATCTGCAGACTCTACTGATTATAGAATGACCAGTGACAGACATTTTGGAGGGTGGGTTCCCACTGACAGACGCACTGAAAAGGGGGGGTTAATTGGATCTAGATCCAACTTAGGAGATACCGAGTAAAATTTACACAACAATAGCACTGCACATCCTAGAATACTGTGGTGGTAATGACAGACGTTTTAGTCAGTGTTTACCCCCTGACAGACGCCCCACAACGAGTGGGGAGGGAGAGACAGGATCTGCATCCAACATTGGAGATACTAGTACAATTTGTACTACAATTGCACTGCACATCCTAGAATGCTGTGATGGTAATGCCAGACATTTTAGCGGGTGGTTACCCCCTGACAGACACCCCACAACGAATGGGGAGGGGGAGGGGGAGACAGGATCTGCATCTAACATGGAGATACCAAGTAAAATCTGTACTACAATAGTTCTGCACATCCTAGAGTACTGCGGTGGTAATACCAGACATTTTAGTGGGTAGTTATCGCCTGACAGACACCCCACAACGAGTAGGGGGAAGGGGGAAGGGGAGGGGGAGACAGGATCTCCATCCAACATCAGAGATACCAAGTAAAATTTGTACTAAAATAGCACTGCACATCCAAGAATGCTGTGATGGTAATACCAGACCTTTTAGTGGGTGGTTACCCCTTGACAGACACACCACAATGAGTGGGGAGGGGGAGGGGGAGACAGGAACTGCATCCAACATTGGAGATACCAAGTAAAATTTGTACTACAATAGCACTTCATATCCTAGAATGCTGTGATGGTAATGACAGACATTTTAGTGGGTGGTTTCCCCCTGACAGACACACCCTAACAGGTGGGCAGGGGAAGGGCAAGCCTTGATAACGAATGTCTAGAATAGTATAGTGGGCTACTATTGACCCGTATTATACATTATCGTGATATATTTAATAAATATTTTTATCCTTTCTATATCCTTTGTATTTATCTAACACAGTGTTTCCCAACCTTTGGCACTTTAAGGAACCCCTGAGACAATTTTCCTCATCCCAAGGAGCCCCAATACACACACACACACACACTCACACAGACATATATATATATATATATATATATATATATATATATATATATATATATATATATATATATATATATAAGCATTTGTATTAATTACCTTAAGTAAAACAGAAGGAAAAAATCTCGCACGATATGTTACGATAAAATAAATTACAGGACTACGATTTCTCACGCTATGTTTAGCGAAAAATATATACCTATAAATAACAAATGATTAAATAAAACATGAATTCTTACGGAACACCTGGCGATCGTTCACGGAACCCTAAGGTTCCGCGGAACCCCGGTTGACGATGGCTGATCTAACACAAAAATTATTTATTTGTTTCATATAAATAACAGTCATCTGTAGGCCCATAATAATTCAGTCATATTATTATTTTGTCAAGCAAGCAACTGACTTCAATTATAGTAGGGGAGCCCAGGGCTAGTTGGCTACAGGGTTAAGTTGGCACACTGAAAATTACTTTAAAGTTTACCAATAGATGACTCTAATACATATACTGTGTAATTGCCACGTGGTTCCTCAATTACCAGAAAAACGTAGGAGCTCGAATTTACGAGACAATTTTTTATTTTGATGGTAGTAAGTAAATATTTAAATTTTTCTGTTATTTGTTTTAACATCTATATATTCATAAAGCTAATTTTTCAATTATAGCATAGTTTTCCTTATGGCTTAAAGATTCTATACCATTAAAATGATTAATTCAAGGCTTCTTGGTGAGGACTGTTAAGCGTTTTTGTACCAAATGGTAGGTATGGGGCAAGTTGGCTCAAAATAAATGGGGCAAGTTGGCACACGTTATTGATAACAATAGTAAGCCTATTTATTTATATAATTTAAGTTTTGTTTCTGGATTTTTGGAAGGATAATGAGATTAGTGTCCTATCATTTCCTCCACATTATTCTCACAAGTTGCAGCCCCTGGATTTTAGTGTTTATAGACATCTGAAGAAATGTGTTAACAGGGCATGTGATTCGTGGATGACTGGTAATCCAGGATCAAGTATGCCCATCTGTGACATTCCTGGTAAAGTTTCCTCGGCTTTACCTCTAGCTGTCACTTATTCTGATGTTTTCAATTGGTTTAGGATTGATGGGATATCAACTTTGAATTACAGACTATTTCAAGATTTTGATTTTACGGGTGATTATGTAACAGATTGAGAGATGTCCGAAAAGACACATGGGCTTCAGATCAGTCATCAGCGTGATATAGAGTTTAAGAACTGCTCCTGTTGATCCAGAAGAAAGCTCAGCTGAAGAGAGCCCGTGTTTGGTAAGCCAGGAGAAGTGTGGGTCCAGTGCAGGGCATGTAACATGTGGGAGCATGAAGACTATGACGAGGATTTATTTCACACCTGCCACAATTACAACTAGATGATGATCTGAAGTAATACTAATGCCTTATATTTTGTATTTTGGAAATTCGGACGGTATTTTTGCTATTTGATTTAAATGCAATGTAGTGATTTTCTTTTAATTATCAATGTGCCAACTTACCCCGTGGGGCAAGTTGGCACGAAAAGTTATTTTTTTCTAAAGCGTATTGTTATCTTATGTTGAAAGCAAACTACAATTATTTTGCTCTATGATGAAGACGAATATTAATATTTTTAATGGTGGTAAGAATTTTGCAAAAATTTTTGTTTTGTATTCGCAATAACCAAAGTTGTAAAAAGTGTGCCAACTAGCTCCGGTCTCCCCTACTCGCTTTAGCTTTGCTTACGAGATGAAAATTATTGTAGCGGTGGTTGGAAGACTGGCACTATAAAGTAGCATATGTGTTTATCATTATAAGAGTTATTGCTGTAAAATGTCTATGTACATAACATTTGTTAAATAGAGTTACGCACCCATTAAATAGATAGTAGTACATATGTAATATATACGCTGTAGTCAGGGTACAAATGTTTTTTGAAGGTTAAGTGAACGTTTAGTGAATATCTTGTAAAGCAAAAAATATTACCAGGGAGAAAATTAGCCGAATAATGGTCGTCAAAGCCAGCATCCATAGAATGTATTGAAACACATTACATAGGCTTCCTTTGGTGCGTGCCGGCGGGAAGTTAAGAGACAAACGCACTTAGCTGGCTTTAAACATCAAACTGCGTATAATTTTTATTTGAGTTCAGATTTTCTTCCCTGAATATATATGGTACCTGATACTTGGTGATAGCGTACAGATCAATTTGAGTGAGGCAGCCGAAAATAAGTGGGCTATTAGATAATTGACATGATATTATAGGGCAACTTAATTTGGGAATCAGGAGCTCCAAGTCGTATGATCGTCAACTTCGGGAGGGGGAATAAAATGGGGGAAAATGTTTTAATCTTTATAGTTAGCTTATCCTGAACAATTCATTCACATTTCCGTTTCCAGTAATTATTTGTGTTGTGATACATCATCTCTTTGTGAATGAGCGGGTGTTAAAACGGCTCTTTATGATGGGACTTTGGTCTTAATATCAATCGAATTCCCATATCCGATAAAAATTTCATTTCATCCACACGAACCAACAGCAACTAAAGAACAATTCAGTTATGGTAAGACACGTTGGGCTACGAACCTCGACATGGCTGCAGTGTCCTAACCATAGGCAAGAAAAGAAAATGACCAAAGACGCTATTAAAACAAGAATACTTATCTTATATTTCTTTTTTTAGAGGAATTGAGAGTGGCACCATATGACTGGTTTAATTATTCAAAAATGGCTCAGCACACATACTTGGAGCTGTTGCCACTTGTGACCTCCTCCCATTCAGATAAAATACTTTGTGTGAAGTAATAACTCCAAACCAAAGGTAGTGCCATATTGATATAGTATTATATATATATATATATATTATATATATATATATATATATATATATAATATATATATATATATATATATATATAGAGAGAGAGAGAGAGAGAGAGAGAGAGAGAGAGAGAGAGAGAGAGAGAGAGAGAGAGAGAGAGAAAGTAGACCAAGCCAAGTGAGTCTCACACATAGTATTTATATAGATGTGATGGAATCAATGAAGGGAAATATTCCAAACTTCAATAGGAATTTTAAAAAATAACTCCGGCAGTAATTCTTATCCTGAAATATCACAATATTTCTTGAATTTTTGCCTTTTACATTTTATCAGGCTCACGATTTTCAGATACTTACCATAGTTC
>NC_061088.1:75888704-75906204 GCF_015104395.2 Macrobrachium nipponense
TCGACGAGAGAGAGAGAGAGAGAGAGAGCGAGCAGTATTTGGACGAACCTTTTCTCATTCCCGGAGTTGATGGCGATCAGCGTAGCAAAAGTTGAAGAACAAAAATTAGCTCGGTTTTGGGGAAAGGGGAATGGTGGGGATGGGGCGGGGGATGGGAGGGCGTTTGGTTGTAAGGATTACCCATGTTCAAAAGGGGGAGGAACAAACTAATTTATAAAGGGAGTTCCTGGGCATACTGGGAGAGAGAGAAAGAGAGAAGGCTCTCTTCGAAAAAATCTGCGAGAAATATAAAGAATAGGTCCCTTCGTCTGCGGGCTGCCCTATGAGCAAGAGCCCGTGCTGGCATAAGGCCAGCTTAATTAATTTGAAACAACAGTCCCTTGGACAATTGCGCAGAAAACAATTGCTATTCCTATGTAAATATATTACCGTTTCTTCTGATTTTTACTTTTTTTTTCGTCTACGCCTACGTCGTTAAGAGCGGCCGTTACAGCAATTACTCGACAGCCTTAACGTTTAAACGTCCGCTCGCTAGCGAGCACGCGCAGATAATCCCCCATCCTCCCTACCTCCCTCCCCGGAGCAGTGCCTCGCATTTTGATGAGATCCAACCTCCTCTACGCGTGAATGGGACTCTGTGTTGATAAAGAGGTAACGCAGGAGAAAACAGACTGAAACAAACTCTTCGATTCAAGACTGCTAGTTTCATAAAAGGAGGTTATCCCGTGTAGTACTGTCGCGCGCCAGAGGAACCCATTTTTTTCTAGACACGTCTTGCCCGAGGGTGAAAGAATTATTTTATTATATGGCGGCGCTTAAGCGAATGGCCATATTAAAGGAGGGATCCTTGACAATAATGATCTTTATAAATCTTGGTATTCCCCCTCGGAAATTTCCTCCCTCTCTCTCTCTCTCTCTCTCTCTCTCTCTCTCTCTCTCTCTCTCTCTCTCCGATTTTTTCTAGAAAGTCGGGATAAGGGGAGAATAAGGTGGTAACCAGCCATTGTGATTAGGGGGAAGAAAAGGTGGTTAACAGTCTAGGGGAGGAGGTATAAAGTGGTAAAAAAAAAAAAGTCACTGGATTAGGGGAGAATAAACAAGGTTGGTTTTAAAACAGTTCCACGTTGGATATTGGGGGGAGGGGAATAAGGCGGTTAAAAAAAACAGTCACTGGGATTAGGGGAGGATAAGGTGGTAGTCACTGGAATTAGGGAAGAATAAGGTGGTAGTCACTGGGATTAGGGGAGGATAAGGGTGTGTAAACAGTCACTTGGGATTAGGGGGGAGGAAATAAGGTGGTAGAAAAACAGGCTGGGGGGGGACCTTGGGGATTAGGGGAGATAAGGTGGTTAAACAGTCAATGGATTAGGGGTAAGAAAATTGTGGTTAACGTCTGGGGAGATAGGTGGTAAACAGTCACTGGGATGAGGGGAGGATAAGATGATAGTCACTGGAATTACGGGACGGTAGGGTAGTAATCAGTCACTGAGATTAGGGTTGGATAAGGTGTTAAACAGTTACTTGGATTAGGGGAGGATAAGGTGTTAAACAGTCACTTGGATTAGGGGAGGATAAGGTGTTAAACAGTTACTTGGATTAGGGGAGGATAAGGTGTTAAACAGTCACTTGGATTAGGGGAGGATAAGATGTTAAACAGTCACTTAGATTAGGGGAGGATACTGTGGTTAACGGTCTAAGGGAGGATAAGGTGGTGAACAGTCACTTGGATTAGGGGAGGATAAGGCAGTAGTCAATGGGATTTTGGAAGGGTACGGTTATAAACAGTCCTGGGATTAGGGGAGGATAAGGTGTTAAAGTTAAACAGTCACGTGGATTAGGGGAGGATAAGATGTCAAACAGTCACTTGGATTAGGGGAGGATAAGGTGGTTAACAGTCTAGGGGAGGATAAGGTGGTAAACAGTCACTTGGTGGATTAGGAGGAGGATAAGGTGGTAAACAGTCACTGGGATTAGGGGAGGATAAGGTGGTAGTCACTTGGATTAGGGGAGAATAAGGGGGTAAACAGTCACTGTGATAAGGGGAGGATAAGGTGGTAGTCACTGGGATAAGGGGAGGATAAGGTGGTATCACTTGGATTAGGGGATGATAAGGACAACCAGAAACTCCGGAAGATAATAAGTTTGACACCAACTGCGAGATCGAGAAAGGACGCGAAGCATATGAAGATGCCTCGTTGCTCTTTGAAGAAGCTAATGCTCTTTCATACTCAAGAATTAGCAAAGAACTTTATTAAAAAAATGCTCATAGTACTGTTAGCCTTGAAATGGAGAAACAAATCCACAGTTATGTATATGAACATATATTTAAAGAGAGCTTAGGGGAATCTATTCGGTTCTCCTTTTCAGAGATTGAAAAGGGAAATCGAACAGATTCCCGAAAGCTCTCTCTACAGATTTACCTTTAAATATATGAACATATTTATAACTTGATTTGTTTCTCCAGAGAACTATAGATATTAAATTCAGTATGTATTAATTATGCCAGCGGGAGGTCTTTTCGAATGGCAAGATTACCACATTAGCAGAGAAAAGAGTATGTAAGCAAGACTTCTGTAGGAATGTCATCTGAATTCATTCAAGCGGTGCACATAAGTTCTTTGCAGCGTCCCTTCGGTCCCTAGCTGTAACCCTTTCATACCTTTTACTGTACCTCCAATCATATTATCCACCTTCTTTATTTCCACCCTCTCCTAATAATTATTTCGTATTGCAACTGCGAAGTCTTCCTCCTGTTACAGCTTTCAAACCTTTTTAGCTCTCAATTTCCCTGTCATCGTTGCTTGACCTCAGAGATCCCAGTGCTTGGTTCCAATTCCAGTTCAATGGATAGGCATTGAGGCAATTCATAGAGATTATTGAACCGGTTTTGCTCTGGACTAAGAGACTTCTGTTCTTTACCCTCTGCTTATCGAGAATAGTTTTTCGGTCACAGTGAGTTTTTGTAACCTTTTTAGAATGAGAGAGAGAGAGAGAGAGAGAGAGAGAGAGAGAGAGAGAGAGAGAGAGAGAGAGAGAGAGAGAGAGAGAGAGAGAGAGAGAGAATCTCTTAACCGCACGGAATAAAATCCTTCCAACCTAAATATTTTTTTCTCTTATTTTACTCTCTTGGGATACATAGAATTTTTTTTTTTTACCTTCGCTAGAAACAAAATCCGGTTAAACCTTTTCTCTTCCGAACGGCTAATCTACGCCTCTAAGCAGCCTTTAAAACAAACAAACAAACAAAAGGAGGCAAAAAGAAAGTTCCCCTTCAACTCTTTTTCCTTCTTGGCTCCTAAGCCGTAGTCGCTGTAATGGAGATTAGAAATAGGTTGTCTTAGTTTTATTTTTCTTGAAGTCTTTTCTTTCAAGTTTTATAGTTTTTTTTTTTTTTTCTACAGACGCCGATGGGGAGGGCAACAAGGTGGGGTTATCTGGCTCAGATGTTGTTGAATCAATAAGGAGTAATGCTTTTGAATGGTGTATGTGTAATGGGCTTAATTATAGCAATGTATTTATGTAATGTACACATTTATATTGTAATATTTTTTTCGTGCTCAAAATACTCTTTTTTTTTTAATTAGTTAGTTATGCTCATAATAAAACATTATAACTATTCTTAGACAGGGTTGGCAATGATTAAATCAAACTGATTTAATCAAGTGATTAAATAATTGATGTTTTCATTAAAAAAATCATAATTTTTAATTTTTTTACTTTTTATTTTAATAATTTTTTAATTTTTTGTTTGGATGTTAATAAAAACTTAAGCATAACTCTTCTGCATCTATTTATTTTGGTATAAAAAATTGCAAATACATACTTTAAGGCAGAACTGGAAACCTTAAAGATAAATCAATAGTAATTCCGTCATGAATAACATTTTGAGGGAAAAAAGGATTGAAAAAACATCTTTAAAATAATCAAATAAATCCCAGATTTTTAAATAATTTTTTTTTTATATAAAATAATTCACCAATCCTGCTATTCTAGCAGAAACCTTCTTAATTTTCTAAAAACTTTGGATGTTAGACTGAAAGTTAGAAAAATTAGAAAAGTGTGTGTGCATCCTTGCCTTCGAATAAAAAAAAATGAGGACGTTAGATACCGTTCCTGACCGAGACCTGAAGCAGAGAGGTCTTGGTCCTGATTTTGGGACCTGAGTTGAAGCATTATGCAGTGACCAGTTGCGAGAAGCACTTAACCCGGAGTGGACGAAGGCATTTCTGATCGTTTAGTTTACTACAGTTAGACTATGTATGTATATATGTATATATACATACGATACTTGCGCGTGTGTGTAGTTATATATAATATATATATATATATATATATATATAGATATATATATAGTATATATATAATATAATATATATATATATATATAATATATATGTAAGGCCTTAGGGATTTTGATTAATAAATATATGTGCGTGTGCGTTCTCTGTGACCTATGGAATGTGGAGAACAGTGCAGAGGTGACGACCTGAGAGTAGCTGATCAATGAGTTTTCTAGGGGGTGGCGTGAGATAAAAGTGCTTAATTCAGGAAGTCAATGTACGACAGTTTTATGAACTCTTCTCAAAGTGCCTTTGGGAAACTGGTTGTAGCCAGTAATATGAGGCGTTGTCGAATTGTGTGCATTCGTATGTGCGTGTGCGCCTCTTCTATTCATAATGTATCACTAGCCAAGTCTATGGGAAGACTTGCACAGAGATTCGGGGGAGGAAGGCAAAGCCATGATGCGGGTGCCAAAGTGTTTTTTTAAACAGTGAGTGATATTCCGGTTGGGAATGGGTAAGTGTTACCTTTACTTTAGCCAAAGGGATGGCTTTGTTTTGATATCTGTAAGATGTTCCATTTTATTAACTTTCTCTTTATGTGTTCTGTATCTTTGGAACAGACGGATCTGGAAATGCCGGGGGATAAAGAGTTCCCGGAGGGGTGTGGACTTTTGGGTGACTTGACATTGTAGTTTTTGAGTTAGTCTGGACGACTGATTACTAGTTAAGTGATTTAGTTATTCTTGTAAATAAACGTTATGTTATGATGCAACTCTCTCATTTTCATTACCTGTTTAGAATGGAGAGAAAGAGGTGGAGTGGAGAGAGGAGAGAGAGAGAGAGGGGGGGTGATTGCCGAGAGAGAGAGAGAGCCTGTGTGTGTAATGGAGTAATGGGGTCTGCCTTCCGTTTCGTGTCCACGCTTACCTTATGAATACTGGGGGTCTCTTCCCCCCTAGTAGTATATATATATATAGTATATATATATATATAATATATATATATATATATATATATATATATATATATATGTATACTATATATATATATATTAATATATATATATATTATATATATTATATATATATAATCTTTTGTCTTCAACTTTGCACATTTCTATATGGGGTCGCTGTTTCTTATTGGCCTTCTCCACCTTCGGCTGTCCAATGCATCCTAACTTGTCACTTTTTCTCCCTGTGTCATTTGGTATTTTAACTTCCTCAACATCTTCGGGACCTCCTGTCTAACATCTGATGTGGTAACATCCTTCACAAGGTCGAAGAAGTATGGGCTGAGAGATGATTCTTGAAGGAGACCAAACCCTAACTGAACTTTTCTGCAGTTCTAACAGAGATGATGCTGCTTTCATATCTGATACCAACTTAACATATTTTTCGGAAACACCCTTCACACTCAAACGCCTCCATACTCCTTGCCTTGGTACAAGGTCAAGTGCTTTTTGTAAGCCAATAATTACCAAGGGATGTTCTTTCGGTCTTCCTCTGTACTTCTGTACTGCTATTTGTCGTAAAGCAAATATAGTGTCCATTGTACCCTTCTCCTATCATGAACCCGAACCGTTCCTCGTTTATTGCGGTTTCTCTCATTGTTCTCTCTGCAATAATTCCTTCATAGATCTTCATCGTAAGGGGATATTAGTTTTATACATCGGTAATTACGACAGTCTTGTATGTCGGTTTTAGTTTTCTGAAAAGAAAACTATTGTGCCGGCTGTGTCTGTCCGTCCGCACTTTTTTTTGTCCCCACTTTTTCTGTCCGTCCTCATATCTTAAAAACAGTATAGGCTAGAGGGCTGCAAATTGGTATGTTGAACAACCGCCCTCCAATCATCATACATACCAAATTACAGCCCTTTAGCCACAGTAGTTATCATTCTATTTAAGGTTAAAAAAATTACCCATAATCGTGAGTCTAGCAACTATATAGGCCTGAACACCACCGGCCAAGTTTCATGGGCCGCGGCTCATACAGCATTATACCGAAACCACCAAAAGATAGATCTGTTTTCCTTGGCCTTTATTATACGACGTACAGAAAACTCGATTGCGCCGAAGAATCTTTGGAGCATTTTTTTACTTGTTTTCATATTGGGTCCATTAGGCTGTTTCTCCAGCTATCCGGTATTCGTTCGTGGCGGTAGATCTGACGCTTTAGGTCTAAACATATACCAATTCCTCTCTCTCCCAAACATTTCCACACCTCGACTGGTATACCATTAAGTCCTGCTGTTTTCCCTCTTTTCATTTTATCATGTGCTCGCTTTATTTCTCGTCTCCTGATATCCGTAACGACTCTTAATTGTGGGATGTCATCCTCTGCTGTTCTTCTAGAGTTTCCTTCCTTTATTAACTTTTCAAAAAAGAAAAAAAGAAATTTTCAAGATATTCCTGTCATCTTCCTCTTATACTTTCCTTCTTTGTCAGAACTCTTCCATATTTATCTTTATTTGGTTGATGTGCATCGCATCTATAGTTGTTCTATTTCTGCATTGTTCTATGATATACATATATTTATATTTACAACTTTGGTGATGTTCTTGTTTGTAACCAAAGGCCTCGTTACTGTACAGATTCTCTTTTATGATTTCTTAGGCGTGTATATATATATATATATATATATATATATATATATATATATATATATATATAATATAACCAATCAGAAGAAAGATTCAGAACAGCAACGAGGCCTTTGGCTACTACAATCACGAGCATAACCACAATAAATTTCAACGTCGCCGAGGAACGGAATTGAACGTCCAAGATTTTTCTTCTTTTTTCTTCTTCTCATTGTTTATTGCAAGAAGAAATCCGTCGAAAGAATTCTTCCGCTAACTCTGCTTGCAAGCGCATCAATTAGCATTAAATCAGACTGATGTCTTTATGATAGAAGTGAAAATGAGATTTACGAAGGCTGTTATGCTAAATAGATCTCTTTCCCGAGTTCTTCCCAGGAAGGCAAAATTATTTATGACAGCTCTCGAAGTATTGCGTAATTGCATTTGCGTATGTGATATGATAATGAGGATGTATTGCTGTTACAATCGTTCTCCAGCAGCGTGTTCGGTTGGATATGTATCGAGGGGCGTTTGTATATTATGTGTATATTTGACTGTATGTTATTAGACTGAACACCATTTTCTTTGGAAGGTTGAATTTCAAGTCAGTGGCCCCTTTAGTGGGCTTGTTTTGTATGAATAGGGTTCATCTTCCCAACAATGATAATGGAAGTCTTTAGCCTTGTATGTGAAAGAAGTGTACAGTCTATGCCAGGGGTTATCGACCTTTTTGCATTTCTGTACCCCATGGGCAGTTTTATAGATTCCTGTGTGGCCCCTAAAAATTGAGGATAAAGAGAAAAACGACGAAATTGATATTTTGATATAATTTTATTATGAAATATGTGTGTAGAGTAAAGCTTTGCTTCCTAAAATGAGGGGAAAAAAAACTCGACATTCTGCAATCTCAGTGCACATTACGTCATGTATTACACAATACTGGCTATTCTCTCAGATCCAATGCACCCCCTGAAGAGTACAAATGTACAACTGGGGGTACATGTACCCCAGGTTGGGAACCCCCAGTCTTTGCTAACGTGGTCACAAACCAGGAGGTGACACCTCATTTCATACTAGATTCCAGTTGTGGACTGCTTTATGTATGGGACGAATTCCAAAGATTTGGCAGACTCCATTCTCTATTACTGCCCAACCCAGTGTTAAGGATGTGGGAGCTGGGTGCGTTCTGCAGGTTTTTTTTTTTTTTTTTTTTTCGTTGCAAATGAAATGTTATTTGATACCAGAGAAGTTATGCTGGTCATTATGATTTTGATAAGAAAATTTAAGGAAAGGAGAGAGTCTTATAGATAATAAAAACAAAGTGAAAAAAGCGGTATATGATTACGTGTAACAGCAATAATTCATCTTATCCGTGCAGCTTTCTGAATGGCACATAACATTCATCAATGAGAAAAACGGTAATTTATTAAAAAAAAAAATACTAATTTGTTAGTTTAGCAGTTAAGTAAGTTAGAAAAATAGGATTTTTACGTTCAGACCTAAACTGTCAATTCTTAGTGAGTGACAAGAATGTAATTCATCCATAATAGCTTGATCACTATTCACTAATACTGTTCCTTAAGCAATAATCTCTTCTTATTTGATCCACAGAAATGCGGAAGTTCCCGCTTCGTATACGCGCGCTCCCGTCAAGCCTCTGCCAAGGTAAGCGACATAACAGACGTCATAATTGTTCAAATGTACTTGACTTTTTCAAACCCATGGAAATGTTATTGACAGTACTTTTAGAATATTTTGAACCTTACGTTATTAAAAGACAAGCGTAGTATTTTAAAGGGGGGTTGGGGGGAGGGGTTCGTTTACCCAATGCAGATTTTCATGAGGTCTTAAAGGACATATAGGGTTAATTATGAATAGAAAATTACACACACACACACCTACACACACACACACACACACACACACACACACACACACATATATATATATATATATATATATATATATATATATATATACATATTATATATATATGTATATATATTATATATATATATATATATATATATATATATATATATATATATATATTATATATATATTAAAGAAGATCAAGGGCAGGAACACGAAGAGATTCACATTACCTTTAATCCTACGTTTCGTGACAACATCGCCACATCGGCTGTGGTTTTTTGCTGAATATATGACGTTTTACTTTTTTATGATATTTGTTATTACTTTTATCTTTGTGTAATTTAGCTTTAATTTTTAAATATTCTTCTCGTCATTTGTAAGTTGTTTGGTATTTCTGGTCTGTTTTAATCAAGTGTGCATGTAATTTAAGTATGATAGTTGTAATTTTACCATTAAACTGTTTTTACTTTTCAAACTATTGGATCTTGTGATCAGCTCTTATTTTATGTTAACATTTTATACTTTATTTTGTAGAAATATCCCTGAAGATGGGGCGATGTTGTCACGAAACGTAGGATTAAAGGATAATGTGAATCTCTTCGTGTTCCTGCCCTTGATCTTCTTTAACATGTGAATAAACGCCCTGTACGTCTGGACTGTGTCGTGTATATATATATATATATATATATATTATATATATATATATATATTATATATATATATATATATATATATATATATATATATATATATATATATATATATTATATATATATATATGTATAATGATTATTGATAAAATAGGAGATTCATTATGTTACCCTCCTTATTATTTGGAACTTTGTAAAAATAAAGGAAAAAAGACATTGTAATCCTACCATTATTAACAAAGAATTTAAGAATATTCTTTGTGTACCATGTCATCCTATTTTCATTCCTGCTGTGCCCATTTTAAAAACTTTTCATACTAACTCAGTATTTAAATATTATAATATTTTGAGAAATAAAATAATTAAAAATAGCCTGCCAAATTCAGAACATTGTATACCTTTCTACCATGGATTTAAGGATATTGTCAAGTATGTGTTCCTCCGTGCTGCATTGGATATATATATCCTTAAATACATGATAGAGAGGTAAGTGAAAACGGGGACTTGGAACAAGTAGTTTCGTAGTTTATTGTACATTTTAAAGTTCACACTTAATATAATAAAGTTGACAGATCTTATATACAAAAACAGAAAGAGGGTGCGGGGTTACAGTTTATTAATCTGGGAGGCATATTCTTTCAGCAAAAGAGACAAGGAAAGCAGATCGACGTATAATCCAGGATGGAGATTTATATTCCTTGTTGATGTGGCTTCAATAAAAATGGACTCCAACACATTTCTTTTGCGGTGATCTTTGACCCTGAAGATTATCAGGGAATTATCCCAGTTAATAGCATGGCCTGTCTTAAGCCAATGATCCACAATGCCAATTTTTGTTAATCCTCTTGATATGGCATATTTGTGCTGAGAGCATCTTACCTTTAGTTCTTTCAATGTTTGCCCAATATAAATCTTCTTACATTCTTTACAAGAAATACTGTATACAATATTGTTAGAATTTGGTGGGCTATTCTTGATTATTTTATTTCTCAAAATATGATGTTTAAATACTAAGTTAATAGCAATAGGTTTCAGAATGGGCGTAGCAGGAATGAAATTAGGATGAAATAGTACACATAGAATATTCTTAAATTTTTTCTTAATAATTGTTGGATTGCAATGTCTTTTTTCCTTCATTTTTACAAAGTTCCAAAAAATACGGATGGTAACATAATGAATCTCCTATTTTATCAATAATTTTAAACTCATCTTCCAAAAATTCAGATGTTGGAGTCCATTTTTATTGAAACCACGTCAACAAGGAATTTAAATCTCCATCCTGGATAATATCTTGAGCCGTATGTATGTATTTATATAGAATATTATGAATATTCCCCCATTTTACAATTTAATCAGGCCAAAGCCAAGGAAGCACCTCAATTATGCACGCATAGGAAGATGATTCATGCCAATGTGTGTTTTTTATAATTCAAGATGGTAGGCCACATGCGCCTGGCTTTCTCTTGGCCAACTCAGGTACCTGCCGGGTGTAGAGGGGGAAGGAAGAGACAGGGGCAATCTAGTGGACAGAGAGAAGATTTCAAATTCCGCAGGTGAGAATGAGAGTGTTTGGCAAATGCTTGCTCACCATCTAGTTGCATGACCAGGAGTCAATCTAAGGTCATAAATGGGCTGGGTAGCCAACAGATGTGTTTAGAAGGTTACCAGCCAGAGAAGCATTCAGAAGTCCACAACGGCATCTCTCCCCCCTCCCCCCCTTCGGCTTCTCTTGCTTTCATTGCTTTTTGCCTAGCCATTAAACTCATCCATAGTGCATTGCCCGAATTAAGCTATCGAAGAAGTGGATTTCAAGTTCCAGGGAAAAGGTACAGTGAAGAGTTCAGTGTGCAGTCAGCCCTTTTTTCTTTATATTTCATTTCTATGCCATGTGTGAGCTTTGTTCCTATTTCCTTTGTCATTCCCCCATAGCCTCGTGTTCCGTTGGTTTCTCATGAAGTTAGTATTGCTTTAAAAGTGCTGTGGTCCTTTTGCATATAATTTTACTACTTGTTTTATGCTTGAATGACCCCCTTCATTAGTGGTCGCTAAGAGTATTATAAGGGGAGATAACTTAAGTTTTATCTGTGTATTCACACCCTCTGCTTGATTACCGTAACTTTTCTGGAAGTAATTCAGTCATTTCTTTGCCAATGAGGAAGCCTGTAACATCAGAATTACATTAGCAGATTGGCAAACCTGGCAGCTTCACCACTCCAAATCCCTTGCTCACCATATGTATCGCACAAGGATTTCTCGAACTGTAACTCATTCCAGATTCATACCAGAATTCCCCTGTTGTGTGGATGTCAGATTCCCCGTCCTATTCCTCTGGGTCGCTGTGCTCTACTCCTTAAGGGGGTTTACACTAGGCCTCACCCCAAGGTGCATACGTAAGACTCATCACCAACTCCTCCCAAATTCTTGTTAGCTGGACAGCTTATTAGGGTGTGTTAGTGGTGTGGCGTGACTCTTGATGAGCAGTCCAGTAGGCGGGGCTAACAAGAATTTGGGAGGCGTTGGCGATGAGTCTCACATGTGCAGCGTGGGATGAAGCCTAGTGTAAACTCACCTTTACACGTGTTGAGGACTCACCCAAGTGTTCCTACAGTCAGTCTTATTTCTGAACTTGATCAAGGACCCTATGAGTCCATAGCACCCTTGAGGTGCCCTTTCAAAGCATTTAAGTATTTGATATATAAATATACTTACTGTAAATTAAACTTTAGAGTTTCCCCTTGATTGCCTCTTACTCTGTAACACTTCCAGGCCTTTTATATGAATCCAAGTAGTCTCTAACTCGTGTTGTGGAAGTACTGAGATCCAGAACTTCAACAATATATATATATCATATACATATATATATATATATTATATATATATATATATATATATATATATATATATATATATATATATATTATTTCGTTTGGAGGCCTTATAGTCCAAACGTAAGGTGAAAAAGAGGAAAAATTAGGTAAATATGGAGCGCTTATGACTTACCTTAGATAACTGTGAAAGGGATTGGTTTATTCTGGGAGGTCGCCACGGAAACTCAGCAGATTAATGTAATATACATTTATTTACAAGACAACATTCCTATCTTTCACAATATAAAAAATGGCCAAATTCAACATCTACTGCAATGCTGGTTTCCAAATTGATAATATCCAGCGGTAAGAAAGGGCTTGCGAGGAGACGGAGAGGAAGGACTCAGCAGGGTCAATCTGGAAATGAGTTCCCAAATTACACACAACATAAAATAAAAGACTTTTTGCACAATATTACAGCCTATGCACTATGGAGGGTGTTTATCTTAATCACACACAAGGGGAGGAACTCTAGTGCTTAAATGAATGACTCAATGAAGACTTAATCTGGGACAGGTCACAAGGGTGGCACGTGCTACGATGGTGGACAGATGAGGTTCAGTAGAGAAGTGATAAAAGGGAAATTTGAAAATGGAAATAGCAAGATTCGTCTTGGAGAAATAGGGCTGGGTGGAAATAACACTTTCGAGACATACCTTGGTCCTTAGTGGCTTGCACATATAGGTGATGTCCGAGTAGGGCTCCAACAAGCGATGACAAAACAAAGGGCTGACAAGTAAGTCAGAGGCGAGCACGTCTGCCCGACACAGTTGCTGGAGTAGACTGAGACCGAATCAGGGCATTTTCAAGCGGCCTAGAATCACACACGGTCTACGGCATTGTCTGGAAAGATGCAAAAACAAAGCCAGCAGATTTGTGGGAAAAGAGGTCTAAAGCTAGGAGTACCTAAAGCCCACCAAGCAGCCCATATAACACCTACGACCTGCCCTTCTTACCTTGCACTAGGTCTAGTCGTTAACGGATATTAGTCCCCCTAGACCGGACATGCCAATCCCCCAATGCTTTAACGATGGGGGTAAAAATGGCTGCTCTTCTAGCAAATAAGTAATTTAATAACTGCTGGGTAGACGAGGCGATCTACAAATATGAATATATATAATACTATATATATATATATATATATATATATATATATGTATATGTATATGTATATGTATATGTATATGTATATGTATATGTATATGTATAGTATACGTATACGTATACGTACTATACGTATACGTATACGTATACGTACGTATAGTATACGTACGTACGGATACTTATACTATCCACGTATACATATACATAGACATATACATATATATATATTCATATATATATATATATATATATGTATGTATTCTGCTACTAAAATATGACTATGACATAATTACCAGCTTGCGTTCTGAACTATACAACCACATGACCAAACTGCGAATCAGTTTTCGATGAATAGCCGTCAAAATCTTATCCCCATTTCAACACAGCGTGTTCGCGAATTTGAATATTGATCGCTCCCCCCCCCCCCCCAACCATTCTCTATATTTTAGCCCTTATCTGAATAATGACTCCAGCACATTTAAATCCTAATTAGCATACGTCAGCACTGTATTGCATTGTAATGCAGTAGTAGAGACTATTGCATTTATGGAACGAGGCCAGTTACGAAAACTGCCCAGAGAAAAATAAATGGTTATTGTATGTGTCCCCCCATCAAAAATGCTCGCAGCGTTGTTCCATTTTAAATTGCTGGGCTTTCATGATGTTGGGCAATTAACAAATTGCTGAGGATGACAACACAACAACAACGTAGTCTGTCTGCTAAAAAGGATATTTTTATTAACTCGGTTTAGTTTCACCGCTTTTTTGCACGGAATTCGGATTTTGTCCTTTAAATAATTTTTTTTCGTTATCATCTCATTTTTGTCCTCTCTCTCTCTCTCTCTCTCCTCTCTCTCTCTCTCTCTCTCTCTCTCTCTCTCTGCTACAAGAAGCTGTAAACAGCAATAATGTGGAATAGTTAAAAAGAAAGCTAGACAAAGTAATTAGGACACTGAATGAACATTAAAACCTACTCCTAGAGATAAGTGAGCACACGATGTCTCCTCGGATGGACTAAAAAGTCTTTTGAGTCATTCTAATCCTTGTAACTCTCATATTCCATAATAGGAACCTTTAATAACGGTAATTTAATTTAAAAATTTTATTATTAATTATTATTATTATATTATTATATTATTATTATTATTAATTATTATTATGTGTCCACCTCCTTTGTCTTTGAGCCACACACGCCCCCCACCCCCCCCCCCAACCCTAACTTTGGCAACCAATCAATAATCGTTTAAATATATTATTATTATTATTTTATTATTATTATTATTTTATTATTATTATTTATTATTATTATTATTATTATTATTATTATTATAGGGTTGGCTCCTCCTAGTTGCTTATTGTCTACCCGCTCCCCAACTCTGACAACCTTTCAATAATCGCCAAATTATTATTATTATTATTATTTTTATTATTATTATTATTATTGTTGTTGTTCAGAAGATGAACCCTTTTCATATAAGACAAGCCCACAGGGGCTATTGACTGTAAATTCAAGCTTCTAAAGAATATGGTGTTCATTTAAAAGAAGTAACAGAAGGTATTAGCAAATACAGAAAGAAGAGATCAGTTATTAGAGGAAAGTAAATTTTAAAGAAAATAATAATTAAATGTTAGTAAATGATCAAGACGCAAGGTGAATTTTTTTAGCGTATTAAAAAGATATTAATAATATTTAAAATTGTATTTGTCAGTGAATCCTGATGTCCTGGCGGTTTTTTTTTTTTCTAAAATAAATTATGCAATTGATGAATTCGGAATGTATGTCGATATTATGGATCATTATTATAGACAGAGAGATGATTATTAATTGGTATCACGCTGAATCAGTCTGTATCGTCAATCGGTTTTACGCCAGTGAGAATAACGGCCACTGAATAAAGTAATAGTTATAATTTCTTGTCACTTTTATTATTCTTTTGCGTTGTAATACCCAAGCGTTAAAGGCATTATTGATGATTTTTTTTTCTTTTTTTTTCAGATGTGGTCCAATATTGGAGCAAATTATTGCGTCTTAAATATTAGTGTCGTTTCTATTATATTTACTTATATATATGTATATGAATATATATACTATATATATATATATATATATATATATATATATATATATATAGATATATATATATATATATATATATATATATATATGTGTGTGTGTGTGTGTGTGTGTGTGTGTGTAATATATATACTATCTTAAATAATAATAATATAGACATAAAATATATATATATATATATATATATATATATATATATATATATATATATAGTATTTAGTATATAATTTTTATATATATATATATATATATATATATATACTATATATATATATATATATATATATATATATATATATATATATATATATGCTATTATGGAGAGTTAAGCAGTTTTAAGATTCATACGGCTTTGGGTATTATTTTTTCCTAAGGGATATAAGATTTTTATTTTATTTCAGCATAAAAGTCTTTATAGCAGGTGAATTCACATAGAAATAAAAAATAGAAATTACTCTCTCATGCTACTCTTTATATTTTGTCCCTGGAGTAATGTGACCAAAGTTTACAATAGACTTGGTTTTAATTACAATTTGCCAACGACCAGGCGGTTTCACAATCTCATAGTCTTGGCCTCTCTTTTCAGAGCCTTTGTTTTCTCCTCTCTCGCTCTCTCTCTCTCTCTCTCTCTCTCTCTCTCTCTCCTCTGTCTCTCTCTCTCTCTCTCATTGTTTGTCTTTGTTACTTTTTTTATACATTGTTTACGTTATTTCCACTTTACTTAGAATTACTGGAGTTTTCTCGTTTCATTACGTCACTTAGATGGCTACGTCTCTCTCTCTCATTATACATATATATATTATATATATATATTTAAATATATATATATATATATATATATTATATATATATATATATATATGTGTGTGTGTGTGTGTGTATATATATGTATATATATATATATATATATATATATATATATATATATATATATATATATATATATATATATATATATATATATATATATTATGTATATATATATATATATATATATATATAGATATATATATATATATATATATATATATATATATATATATATATATATATATATTATATATATATATATATATATATAGATATAGTGATATGTGTGTGTGTGTGTGTGTGTGTGTGTATGTATGTATAACTAAATCACGAAAGTTAGGAACGTGATAAATCCATAAATAAAGATATATGTCACGAAGGAAAAATAAACGAATGAGGATCTGCAAGATCTTTCGACGTTAAACGTCCTTTACTGAGCAGAGACTGACATAGAGACGGGAAAAGACAATACATGAAGATTCGTATAACTGACAGATAGGGATTATAAAGAGATTAGTACCTAGAATCCGACACACCTGGAAGATGAAAATCCTTCCCAAACAAGCATAAACAATGGGTGCAATTAAAGGTTTAAGACAATCATCTCAGATACAAGGTCCAGACAATTAAAGGATTATAGGTGACATCTATTCAGAACTTGGTAAACACAACCATATTCACAATACATGACAGACATACATTACAACAAAAATAATAACTCTAAGGCAACTGATTTTTATTAAAGTCAGTAATTATATCTTTGAGGTCATTCTTAAACATGTTACAGATACAAGGGTCTAAATGAAACAGGCCACGACTAACATTGAAATTACAATGAAGAGTAAGTTGTATTAAAGCAGATTCTAAAAGATTTCGTGATAAGACATCTCTTGACCTTGCAATTACTAAACTACCATCCCACTTTATTCGGTGGTTGTTTTCACTTAAATGAATGAATATTGCATTGGATTTTTGCCCAGTTTTTACAGAATATTTATGCTGGCTTAGCCTTACTTCTAGGCCTTTGCTAGACTGTCCGAGATAAAATGAGGGACAATCCATACATGGAATTTTATATATTATGTTGTTGCTTTCTCTGGGGCCATTTTTTTATTAACATTCCTTTTAGTGTGTTATTTTATAGGAAAAAAACAAGGTTTACATTAAAAGCTTTTAACAATGATTTAATGTTTCAAATCCGTTAAAATAAGGCAAACTGAGAATGTTCTTAGAATTTTCTTTCTGCGTGCTACTTACAC
>NC_061088.1:75916204-75921204 GCF_015104395.2 Macrobrachium nipponense
CGCAACAACACATCGAGTAAATGAACTTTCGGTTGAACCGCCAACCCACGCCCCCGCCCACCACCAAAATGGAATACCGTCATTACCGATCGGTTTATGGTGAATAACAAGCAATGTACGACCGACAGTAAAGCGTCAAGTTTCGTCGTCTTTCCTTTATTTATTTATTTATTTATTTATTTATTTATTCCTTTTATTTGTTTTTAGTTTTTTTAACGCGGGACCGGAAGGGAAAATAGGCACCCCCCCCCCCCCCAAAACACCCCCCCCCCCCCCCCCCCCCCCAACCAATTTAGGTCTGCGCTACCCATAAGCATCAAGTCATGCACAAATGAAGTTGGCCCGGGCGAGGAAGTCAGATGAGGTTCTGTATAGTTACACAGGAGTAGTACCAGGGGACTTTCATATCGTTTACTACCAGGGATGTCAGTCAGCTGTGACCTTAGGGAGAAGGTGATATTCAGATTCAAAACGCACGTATTCGCATACTCAAAATGTACGTATCTTTATGCACGTCTCTGTGTGGATATGTGAGAGACATGTATAACTGTAATTAAGTACTCGGTTATACATTAATCTTCACGCATCTGCAACATATTCATTAATATTATTATAACTGTTATTTTTTTCCTATCACTGTCCTCCAATTCTACTATGTGATACTTATAGTGTGGGATTCCGGGTTGCATCCTGCCTCCTTAGGAGTCCATCACTTTTCTTACCATGTGCGCTGTTCCTAGGAGCACACTCTTTTCATGAGTCCTGGAGCTACTTCGGCCTCTAGTTTTTCTAGATTCCTTTTCAGGGATCTTGGGACCTTGCCTAGTGTCCCTATGATTATGGGGTTCAATTTCCACTGGCATATCCCATATCCTTCTTATTTTTATTTTCAGGTCTTGATACTTATGCATTTTCTCCTTGTCTTTCTCTTCAACTCTGGTGTTGGTGTCCCATGGTATTATTATTATTATTATTATTACTACTACGGACGCCGAAGGGAGTAGCAAATTCGTGGCCTCAAACAGCATTGTAAAATCCCATCCGCAAAAAAGCAAGACACTCGGTGGCCGCGAGCTCGATTCTCGGGCGTTCCACCGAGGTGTGAAAGATGTGTATTTTTGGTGATAGAAGTTCACTCTCGACGTGGTTTAGAAGTCACGTAAAGCCGTTGGTCCCGTTGCTGAATAACCACTGGTTCCATGCAACGTAAAAACACCATACAAACAAAACAAGACACGATTTCAAGATTTCAGTTCAGAGCATACCACTGCCAAACATGTAGCCAGCCGCGATTTCTTTACCACTCCAATAATCCCCTGTATTAATGAGTATATTAGGAGGATAACTCGAGAACCGGCGTAAAGAACTTGATGAAACTTGTCATTTGTAATTACGTATGTAATCATCAAGGGTCATCCTCGAGAGGTCTCCTCTGAGGTCACAGACCAGCTTCCTGAATGAATGGCAGGCACTAGTCAGGGGAAATAGAAGCAGGTAGAAAACCCCGGAGCACTGCAGTGTAAAGAGAGAGAGAGAGAGAGAGAGAGAGAGAGAGAGAGAGAGAGAGAGAGAGAGAGAGAGTAATTCGCAGGCATTTTAGTCAAGAAATCCTCACAGAATTAAATGAAGGCAAAACCCATTCTCTCTCGATAATGGGTCACTGATATTGATCTATGAAAATTGGCCAGCCGAATGACATTGGGCAAACATTAGTTAGTCAAGAAGGAAAGAAAAAAAAAAGATATTGAAACAGAGACGGAAGACCAAAAAGCCTTGAGCTTCGAAACAAAAGACGGGAAGAGGAATCATTTGCAAAAGCGAATGGAAGAGGGGAACATCAGGAGAGAGAGAGAGAGAGAGAGAGAGAGAGAGAGAGAGAGAGAGAGAGAGAGAGATATCAACAGCAGGTAAAACAGAAAGAGAGACAGACAAACAGACAGACAGAAGACTGACAAAGAGATATGAAGAGCAAGTAAAACAGAGAGAGAGAGATAGAGAGAGAGAGAGAGAGATATATCAAATATCAACAGCATGTAAAACAGAAAGAGAGACAGACAAACAGACAGACAGAAGACTGACAAAAAGATATGAAGAGCAAGTAAAACAGAGAGAGAGAGAGAGAGAGAGAGAGAGAGAGAGAGAGAGAGATGAACAACAGGTAAAACAGAGGGACAGACAGACAGACTGACAAAGAGGGAGATGAACACCAGGTTAAACAGAGAGAGAGAGATGGAAAGAAAGAAAGAGAGAGAGAGAGAGAGAGAGAGAGAGAGAGAGAGAGAGAGAGTAAATGGTGCGTAAAACAAAACAAATGGAGTGAATGGCGGGAAAGCGTAAAGCAAAACAAAAGGTAAATGAGAAGAGAGAGAGAGAGAGAGAGAGAGAGAGAGAGGAGAGAGAGAGAGAACATCGCATTAGGACCAGAGATAAATGGAAAGGCAGAAGGAAGAAGAATGCCAAGAGAAACGCCGCATTAATTCGCTGGGGGGAAATGAACATAACTCCGAAGAAGGGTCAGGAATAGAGAGGGTGATAAGAAAAAAAAAAATAGGTAAATAAAAAAAAAGTGATGACACGAAAAAAGAAAGTGTGGGAGAGAGAGAGAGAGAGAGAGAAAGAAAGAAAAAGAAATTCCCTGTAATACATGAAAGTCCTCCTCTCCTCTAATACGTTATCTAAGGTCATTTTTTCTTTGTTTTGCTGAAGGAAATTGCACCAGTAATGTCATCATACTTTTTCATTCAAATGTGTAACGAAAGGGCTCTTTACTCTCTCTCTCTCTCTCTCTCTCTCTCAGCACACCCGTGATTTCTGGAAAGTATTTACGCTAATGAAGCTTCCAGACGGGGAGGAGGAGGGCGGAGGGAGGTGGGAGGGATTGGTTTTTGAAGCAAGGGTGGGGGGGGGGGGGGGTATATTACTGCAATGTTCAGAACCAACAACAAAGGTCTGACGAATTCTCTTGACTGGCAAGTGGTGATGCCACCTCTCTCTCTCTCTCTCTCTCTCTCTCTCTCTCTCTCTCTGGCAGCTGTTTTATTTTCCTTAATGAGGTCTGGGTACTGACTGGATGCCAAGGCTCAATTTTCTAGTGTTGAAAACGGTAAATGTTACTAATGGCTTTCTTTCATTACAGAGAAAACACACAAAATCATGACTGAAATGTGGTGTACATCATTATTATTATGAGAGTGTAGCGAAGTGGCTCAAAGCTCCAGTAATCATGCCTAGGAAACCTACCTGTGAACAGCGCGACCGATTTCCTAACAGTTGGGACCAAGATTGTATTATTTCCTCACTTTATGACAGAAAGCATCTGCCTCTGTCCAATCATTTGAAATATATTTTGACAGCATGTCTTTACAAAATATATTTTGTAAAGTCATAAAGCTATCAAAATATTTTCCTTTCTGCTAAGACTGAGCCAGATTCGCTTCTCCCCCACTGTTTGTAAATCGGCTACACTGTTAACAAGTAGGTTTCCAAGGCACGATATACTGGAGCTTTGAGGCTCTTCACATAATGGTTCCCACGTCTATAAGAACATGGCGGTGCCGATGAGCCTTTATGAAAATGTATGATGTAGCTACTGGCAGTGATATGAATATTTCTGTCGGAAATATTCGCTGGCACGCAGGATGTGTACACTATGGCCAGCAAGTTCCTTGGGTAATTAGGATTCAAGGGTTTTAATCTAACCTTCGTGGTCGAGTTGGTAAATCCCTTTGTTTGTCTCTCGACAGTCCTGGGTTCAATCCCTGTGTGAGGTACAAAAGTATAACGATGCTATGCACCTGTAACAAAAGATTGCAAAAATAATTGGTAAGTTAAAAGCGCTAATGTCTATTCTGTGGAATATATACTATATATAATATTTATATATGTGCATACGTGTATATATATATATATATACATATATATAATATATATATATATATATATATATATATATATATATAACTTATGATAACATTATGGATGCCAGGCGAATCTTTATCATATTTGCTACCTTCACGATCCTACAACCCTTCACTGGAGCCCTTCGTTGCTGATTTTTTCCTCCTCTCTCATCAGAGCCCACAAGCTAAAATTATAACTTAATTTTCTACGTATATGTTTGAGTGAGCATATTATGCCAAAAACCAAAATCGTTTTTATCCAAGAAACATCGCGGCCTTTTCCAGTAAACCATTCGAAGAAAGAATATGAACGCCTTATACTCCAAAAGTACATAGAAATAACGAAACTGGACGTTGGAATGGAAGACTCGATTGGGCGATTATTGTTATCATAAGTTACGAAGCCAGTGCCGACGTCTGAAGAATAAACTCGATCGTAAACTTAAACAGCTCATCAAGAACAGCGGTTGGACTAAAGATGCAAATCCCCAGTTTGTATGTAATTTATCGGATAAAGTGTTAGATGATGTAACAAGAACGGCTCTCGGTTATGGTATCAACTTCAGTGTTTGTGACGAGAAAGTGGACTGGGTAGGAATAGCTAAATCATTTGTAATTTAGAAAAATTTGGATCGTTGTCTATTGAAGATTTCAACATCTGTAAGGGTATTGTTTATGGGGCATGTTTTCTTTTAAGTGCTATTCTAACCTGTACCTGATAGGTTTTTTAAAGGCGTACAGCAACCTTAAAAAGATAAAACGTTACACATTACGAAAGCTGATAAATCAAATGCTTCTTGGGTTTAATAAATAAAGATGATTATGTAAATAAAAATGTTAGTTTGTTAAGTGACCAAGAAACTTATACAGTACTGAACCATAATCCATTAGAGAAGGTTAATAGTAGTTTCAATAAAAAACTTAAAACATTGTTAAAGGGAAAAGATGATTTAATTAAGAAAAATTAAGAAATTTTTGTAATTGTATGTGCATCCACCTTGCCCTATCTTTATGGACTTATCAAAACTCCACAAACAAAATAACCCTGTACGACCTATTATTAGTTCTGTAGGGTCATCAACTTATAATTTGTCAAAGTGG
>NC_061088.1:75928704-76006204 GCF_015104395.2 Macrobrachium nipponense
AACTTCGGAGCAATCGCGTTTTCTGCACAGCGTACAATGCTGTATGAAACTCAGCCGGCCTTGACCCTGTGTTGTTGTTTTGCCAGACATACGATCATGGTTAACTTTAAATGAAATAAAAACTACTGAGGCTAGAGGGCTACAATTTGATATGTTTGATGATTGGAAGGTGGATGATCAGCATACCAATTTGCAGCCCTCTAGCCTCAGTAGATTTTTTTTTCTATCTGCTGAGGGCGGACAGAAAAATTGCGGACGGACAGACAAAGCCATCTCTTTAATTTTCTTTTACAGAAAACTGGAAGCGTATTTAGTGACTAGCAAATTTATTAATAATTTAATACGGAATAAAAATTAAAATGTTGATAGATTTCAAGATGTCGTATTTTGGGAATGTTATTAGCAGGATAGACTTCAGAGTTGGAATGGCTTATTGGATTTGATTGTGAAGGATGTAAGGAATTACTTGGAATCTTGAGAGTAAGTTAGGTATCGGTTTCTGAAAAGGATAATTGAAGCTTATGGAATTATAGAAGTTTGTTCGTGGTAAGATAAACGTGATTATATGATGTAGTTATAAATAATTTATTATTATTATTATACAGAAAATGAACACTATTCATATGGAAAAAGTACATAAAAAGGGACAATGACTTGAAATTCAAGTTTCCAATGAATATGGTGTTCATTAGGAAGAAATAACAGAAGGTAACGGGAAATACAGAAAGAATAGATCGCGTATTCAAAAAGAAAATAAATAAATTTAGAAATTAATACAATGCTTGATAAAAATGTAAGAAAATTATTATAACCCATTGCAACTCGCTTGACGAGTGGTTTACGTGCTCGCCTACTGATTTGGCAGTCCCGAGTTCGATTCCCCGTTCTACCAACACCGAATCAGAGGAATTTATCTATGGTGATTAGAAATTCATTTCTCGATATAATGTGGTTCGGATCCCACAATAAGCTGTAGGTCATGTTACTAAATAACCAATTGGTTCCTAGCCACATAGGTTCCTCGTTGGACGAGTGGGCTGCGTGCTCGCCTACCGATCCCGGTGTCGCAAGTTCGATTCCCTGCTCTCCAAACACTGAGTCAGAGGAATTTGTTTCTGGTGATTAGAAGTTAATTTCTCGATATTGTGAGGTTCGGATCCCACAATAAGCTGTAGGTCATGTTGCTAAATAACCAACTGGTTCCTAGCCACGTAGGTTCCTCGTTGGACGAGTGGGCTGCGTGCTCGCCTACCGATCCGGTGGTCGCAAGTTCGATTCCCTGCTCTTCCAACACTGAGTCAGAGGAATTTGTTTCTGATGATTAGAAGTTAATTTCTCGATATTGTGAGGTTCGGATCCCACAATAAGCTGTAGGTCATGTTGCTAAATAACCAACTGGTTCCTAGCCACGTAGGTTCCTCGTTGGACGAGTGGGCTGCGTGCTCGCCTACCGATCCGGTGGTCGCAAGTTCGATTCCCTGCTCTTCCAACACTGAGTCAGAGGAATTTGTTTCTGATGATTAGAAGTTAATTCCTTGATGTTATGTGGTTTGGATCCCAAAACAAGCTGTAGAATGATCAAATCCTTCGGGCCAGCCCTAGGAGAGCTGTTAATCAGCTCAGTAGTAGTCTGGTTAAACTGAGATATAATTAACTATTGAAATGCAAGAATTGCATCGTGGTGGTAATGCCTCATGCTTACTTAGGAGGGAACATTAAAAAATAATATAAAAGCATAACACTATCATTACAAAATAATATTAAAGAAAAATGGTAGAAGATAGAGTACGAAAGATGTTGCAAAATTACTAAGCTGTCAGTAGTGGTAATTTTCGAGATTTCGACGTCAGAAAATGGCAGTAAATGTCATCAGAAATAAGAGAAAAAAAAGAATATATCGAAATAAAAACCAAAACAACTCTGTCCGGAAAAAGAAGTTAAAGGCATTGCATTGCATGAAGGAGGTCGCTTCGCAACGCTTGTGCAATTGCATTCAAGTGGCCGAATACGCTATGCTAGGAATGTCTTGATTGGAAGGGAGGATCTTCCAGTAAAGAAGAAAGGAAGAAGCACAATGATTCTTCTTCGTTGCTGCTGGAAACTGCTGCTGGAAACAGAGAATCGCATTATCTTTCACCATCGGTCAGACAAAAGACCTCTGATGTGAGAGATAGGTGAACTTGGGATCTCTCTAGAGACTAATTTAGTAACTAAACAGTCTCTAGGTTGAGAAGTCAGTTTACAGTATAGGTGATGTGTAAATACTATAGTATTTTCACATCAAGCGTGCATCTGAGGTCTAGGGCAGTCCCTTACGATGCTCCTGATTGGCTGTTGATAAGCCAATCACAGGGCACGGAAAAACTCTAGGTTGCTCTATCGAGAGAAAAAGTTCAACATAGGACAATGTGTGTTCCACCTCTCCTGAGGGTATACTCTGAAAGACGGTATCCCTCAGGAGAGGTTGGAATATACATCCTGCCTATGTGAACTATCGAGAGCGGGACTGAGTTTCCAGCCCTTGATTGGCTTGGGAATTTCAAACAAGCCCATCGAGACGCCGTTTTGTTAAGGACGATGGCCTAGATATCAGATGCACGCTTGATGTGAATCTATACTATAGTATTATGATCTAAATCTTGCCAGGTATGAAGTGGGCGTTATCCATTCGATGCGAGTAATTTAAATGTGAACATTTTTTGTACGTTCTCTCTCTCTCTCTCTCTCTCTCTCTCTCTCTCTCTCTCTCAGTGTGGAAAGGAATTGAAATGTTGATGATGAGATGGAATGGACAAACGGAGCGAATGGAGGATGGTAGGTTGATGGAGAAAGCAGACTAGTCATCCTAAAGGTTTAGAGAAAAGGATGAGAGGAAACGAGTGGATGTTTACCAAGAAAGAAGTTGAATTCGAGGTGTGTTGGGTGTCAGAGCTTTATATAGATTATAATACATATATATATATAATATATATATATAACTATATATATATATATGATATTATAATATATATTATACTAACATATACATAATATATAATATACATATATATATACACTCACACCACACACATATATATTAGAATATATGTATATTATATGTATGTATATAGATAATAAATAATTAGATATATATTATATATATATATTATATATATTATATTGTGAACATAAAAAAAAATCTCTCTATGGGGTATAAGCGGAATTTACGAGGAGACAATATATCAGGAACAAAAGTGACAACCCACTATAAACTTAAAAATGTACTTTAATAACAATCAGTAAGGAAATTGAAAGTCACAAACAGAACATTAAACCAAATTACGGGACGCATTGCACAAAAGCAAAGGACTCGCCCATACAACACTTCCATCAAGACTTACTCACTACACGAATTCACTGCATTTTACAGTTATTAATACCCAAGTCACAAAGCTTTAACATCAACACAACAATAATAATTCACCTGTAACATCAAAAAGGTAGTGGTCAACCAACCGTTTCCTACATCACACAAGAACAAAACGTCACCAAATGGAATAAAACAATACATTTAACCAGTATACTTCCTCAACACTTGATACACTATTATAATCAATCCTTGTTTGTCTTTCAGCTCCATAACGAAAATCGTTGCGTTTGGGGCCTTTATTTAATACCAGACTTAACCGCTAGACATCCCTATGGACCAAATATCATTTGTTTCGATAATCATTCAGTCCTTGGCGACTATACCGCCTACGGCCAAGCGCTACTACCATCTGTTTGTCTAGTGTACACCACTTTTTCTCTATGCACAATATCCAAATTTTCAACCTTTTTGCTGAAAATTTTAACATTCAATAAAGCAATAATTCCCATTTACATTCCACACCCCTTTTAACTCAGCGGCTCTACTCCTCAGTCCATTCTGAATTTTTCACTCTTACAGTCTTAAACCATTAGCTACTTCCATTTAGCAACTGTCGGAGGGACTGCCACGTCGTTGGTAACAAGCACTTTCCTTTAAATAATCAACAGATCTAGAGAGGAGAAAATCTGCAATGAACCATTTTCCTTTGCCTGCTTATAATTGGTGAAATATTTAGTTTGAATGGTTGCAAAAATAAAGACCCACTTAAAATAAAATTATCTTTATTGTTGGTGCATTAACATTTTATTAATAAAGGTTTTAAAAGGGTTATTATCAGTATTATACGTTCAATTTGCAATTTCAAAGTTACTGTTAAGCAAGTATAATCTCAAAGTGGGCATTACAACTCAAATTAAACTTAACGCTTCTTTTTCAAGCCCAAAATTTTGGTTTTTTTTTTACTTGTAATTTAACTGTGTGGCTATTTATATTTCTTTGACCACAACAAACTTCACATCCTTTTTCCAGCAACTTCTGTTAACTGGGTATGGCTACATACTGAAAACGTTCTTACAAAAATTTCCTGTTAATACCCCACTGTTCCAAAAAATTTCATCACTCCACCACGTTTAGATGTACGGGAGGGTCAAATTCTTCTTTATGACCTCAATATGAACCAATCACCAAAGGTTTCAACTTGGCCACTTCCTATTTCATGTCCGAAATATTTGAACATTAGCAGTTTTTCCAAATTCACCATTTTGGCAAGGTTTTATTGTTGGGCCGATGGTGGACAACTCCTACTGATGTGTCCTTGGTTTGGCCCCACGAACTGAAAATACAAAATCTCTAAAAATTTTCGCCTATTATTTTGGTAACTAGGTGTAAAACTGATCATTTACCAACTGTATCCTGCTTGTCCAGCAACACTAACACTAGGACCCAGCAAAATTATATTCCGGACTTGCCCCTCTACCACCTCTACTTAAAGGATTTGATTAGAGACTCGCCTACGAGATGATAACCTGTGGAAACGTCGTTAGTCTTACCTTGTGCCTTGGTAAATTTTTGCTTCGCTTCCTTCCCAAAACTCTGCTCCTTCCCAATTTTAGGGAGGACGTCATTATTATACAGCTTATGGGTCAATGCATAATTATCAGACACAATATAGTGGCTTCATCGACATTATCCTACATCACGTTCATCGCCAGATATGTTTTAATAAGTGGATTAATACCATCCTTGAACCTGCTTCAAAGCAAAGATAAGTTCCTGAAGTTTACCGAAATCAAAACCATTACTTACTCGGGCATTCATACCACCTATCATACCACAGGCGTTGTTTTCCCACGGGCATACTCCATATGAAGTGCGACTTGTCTGCTTTTTATCCAGATTCTGAACTTCTTCCTCTATACCTATCTGGCACCCATTTCATAAAGCTTTTCAAAAAACTTCGGGATTTAAACTCTCTCATAATTCCTTAGAATCCATCTAAAGATAACGGCAGCAAATACTTCCCATAGCCTTTCCCTCTGAAAGGAGGTTTGAACCAACGTGCTCCATGACGTTCGCGGTTCCATTCCACGTGTTCTGCTAATTTCTCAAATGTAAAAAAAATGCATCACCCTTTCATTTTCAACAAAAATGGTACACATTTTCTTTTTACTGCATTGTCTATTCTAAAAGATTTTGGTATTTCTCTGGGAACTTTTCTTCTACTTGCAAGTTTCTTCATCTCTAGCTCGATCCTCTTTTGCTCAACTTCAATCTTTTTTTGCTCAACTTCAGGCTTCTACTTTCCTAACCTTTTCAGCTCTCATCATTTTCTAACTTCTTTAGTTCAACAGCTTTCTTTTCATTCTCTAATCTAAACTATTTGCAAATGAATCTTGCATCTGCTCAACACCTCATCCCTTCAGAAACAAATTTGGACTTTTTTTGGTTTAACCTTGCGTGACTTTGTTTCTTCACGTACGGCTGTTTCGGCACCTTCCCTCTTCACTTGCCCTACTACCTTCGTATTATTCTTCACTTGCGCTTTGCTGGCTATCCAGTTTATTGCCCTTCCGGGATCCCAACTCATTAGTAACAACCCTTCCTTATCAGACAAAATGCCTAAAAGTCATTAAGCGCCTCACTTAACTTTTATTTGAGAAGATTTCTTGTTCCTTGCAGATTCTGGGATACTTATACTTTATAGTACCTAGCTAGAACAATCCAGTCTAATTTTTAGTTATACCTTATAAACTTTTCACCACTAGGACTTTTTTTTTTTTTTGTACGGGGGTTAACTGAAAATCCTTTCAAATCAAACAGCTTTAATAAACGCCTGCTCAAATAAAACACAGCAAGGACAATAAATTATTTAGCACTAACACGTATCACAACTCTCCCCCCTCTCTAAAGTAACATGGAAGTACTGAAAAAGGCAATTAACAGTTAGGGATACGTCAAGTTATGGTCGAATACGCTCGACATGAATTAAAGCAACAATTAACTAAGGATTTCGTTCGGGTTTCGTTCGATAGAATGGAGTTAACACTTAGTATTGCATATGTTAGGGTTTCGGTTGCGACAGGATGAGCAAAGACAATGAGTAGGGATTTCACGTTCTGGGTTTCGTTCGACGAGGCCCCATGTTAAACACCAAAAAAAAAAATCAAAACAAAAAATTTTCCTGCCCATCTGTTTGGTTCTAGTGTACACACTTTTTTCTCTATGCAAATATCAATTTTCAACCTTTTCCCCCCCCCCCCTGCAATTTTACATTCCAATAAACTCAATATTCCTTTACAATATATATATATAGTATATATTATTATATATATATATATCTATAATAGTAGATATATATATATATAGATATATATATAGTATAATAAATATTTATATAATAGATATATATTATTATAATATTTACTACCTTAAAATTTTTAATAGGATATATATATATATATATAATATATATATATATATGATATACGTCTATTACATATAATACATTCCATTCATATTATATATATATATATATAATATATATATATTAGATAAAAATAGATATAGATATGATTAGGTAATAGATATAGATATAAGTATAGATATAGTATATAGATCTAATTATATATATATAAGATATTATATATATATATATATATAATTATATATAATTATAATTATATACAATTCATGATTTGTTTTTCCCATCACTTCGTGGGGGTTCCTCACGTCTTAAGTTCCTCTCGTCGTGGGTTCCCCTCATGACAGGTGGTTCCTCAAGTCGTGGAGTTCTTCACGTCGTGGGTTCCTTTCGTCTTAGATTCCTCACGGCGTGGGATCCTCACTTCGTGGGGTTCCTCACGTTTTGAGTACCTCACGTTGATGGTTCCTCACGTCATGGAGTTCTTCACGTCGTGGGTTCCTTTCGTCTTAGATTCCTCACGTCGTCGTGGCCTTCGTACGCACCCGAACATCTCCGACCCGTGAAAGAAACTTAATCTACACAATGGGAAAAAAAAGAAAGAAAAAAAAAAAGCTTTCGATACTCCCCCCGATGCAAGTCGCTGCCTGAAGGCGTCTCCATCCACGTCCTGCATTCGATCAATTGTGTAAGTCCTCGAAAAGCCCGTTCGGAAAATGGAAAGCAGTTGAGCAACAATGACTTCTCGACGAGTTCAAGGGCGCCGGGCCGCCCCCATCCATTTCAAAGGCGCCCTTAAGTCGAAGATTTCCTCGTGGCAGGAATTGTACAAATCAAATCCTTTATAATGGAAGCTGATTTTCTGAATCTCTCTCTCTCTCTCTCTCTCTCTCTCTCTCTCTCCCTCGGGAGGTACACACAAACAGGCAGGCAAGGCCTTGGCTGGTATTGAAATGATTTCATCCCCCACCAATTGAAAATTGGAAAAGGTTGAATGGTGCATTTTTTTAAAGTTTGCTGCTCTTCGGGAAAAGGGAAAATTGAAAGAACGAAGAAACTTGTTAGCGTTAGGTTATCCTTCTATCACTCTCTCCTCTCACTCCTCTCTCTCCCGTTCTCTCTCTCCTCTCTCGTCTCCGCACCACACACATCAATTCCAAGAACTCTGCGCGCGTTCAGGTAAGTACGCCTTTTAACTTCATTCTCATAAACATCTGGCTGTTTGGGTTTTAAAACTCTCTCTCCTCCTCTCTCTCGTTCTTCTCTCTATCTCTCTCTCTCTCTCTACTCTCTTCACAATTCCAAAGAAAACTATGCGGCCGTTGTTTCACCCTTAAGTATGCCTTTTAATTTCATTATTTTAAAAAACATCTGCATATTTGGGGTTTTGAAACACTCTATCTCTCATCTCTCGGATCATCTCTCTCGGTCTCCTCTCTCTCTATCTTCAATGTTCCGAGAATTCTGCGCGCATTCACGTATTGTCTTTTAATTTCATTCTTTTAAATATCTAGATATTTGGGTTTTAAAACTCTCTCTCTCTCTCTCTCTCTCTCTCTCTCTCTCTCTCTCTCTCTGTGTGTGTGTTTGTGTGTGTGTGCACACGTTTACGTAAGTATGCCTTTTAACTTCATTCTTATAAACATCTGGCTGTTTGTGTTTCTACAAAACATTTCTCTCGCTCTCTCTCCTCTCTTCCTTCAATCCTCTCATCTCTCTCTCTCTTCATCCTCTCTCTCTCTCCCTCTCTCTCTCTTCTCCAGAAAATAGCAGAAAGGAAGAAGGAAAAAAAGCGAAAAGAGCAAAAATAAGGCTGACGAAGACCAACAGCAAATTTCGAGAGAGAGCGTGAAATATGAAGCTTGTTTTTATAGGTAATTGTGAGCTGGGCCGGCGACTACAACAACTCAGCTGGCTCTACACGCACTGGTCGGGCCGAGACCAGCTGGGAGCCAGCAGCAATCTATGTCAGCTGGACAGAACAAGAAAATATCTCAGGCTTTATGTTCTTAATTTGATCATAATAGCAATTTGCGCTGGCGCCCGAAATGAAATAAGAAGAAGAAGAAGAAGAAGAAGAAAAAAAAGTATGGAAGCGAGGTCAGAAAAAGTCGGGCTGGTATATAACCGCCTTTTATGACTATGGTTTACACAGACAGGCACCGCCATTCGGCCTGACGGACTTATATACGCGCCCCCCTCGCTGGCTGTGATATGTGGAATGTCGCCCGCCCGCCCGTCCCATGGCACCCCCTCGGCCCCCGGATTATCCGTAAATCCTGTCAATAATCCCGGTAAATCCCGTTCATGTCACTGAGGTCGTTTCCTTCTTTGATTGAGCTTAGGTCTTGATGTTTGTGTGATTGCTTTCTCTAGTTATTAAATTGTTATATGTTAGTGACTTTATATATATATATATATATATATATATATATATATATATATATATATATATATATATACTTATATATATATCCAAATATATATAACATAATATTATATATATATATAATATATAATATATATAGATACATATACATACTAGTATAGGTGTGTGTGGAGATATATATATATATACTATAGATACTATGTGTATAGATAAGTATAGATATATAACAGATATATAATATAAATATAAGATATAGTGTAATATATATATATATATGATACATATTTACATATGATATTAGTATATATATATATATATAGTATATATATATATAATATAATATATGGTGAGTGGTGATATATATATATATATATATATATATATATATATCATACTATATATATATATATATAATAGTATATATAGTTTGTGTGTGTGTGTGTGTGTGTATATATATATCTATATATATATATATATATATATATATATATATATATATATATATATATATATATATATACATATATATATATTTACTATTTATATATTCAATATATGTATATATATATATATATATATATAATATATATATATATATATATATATATAATATATAGTATATATAGTATATATATATATATATAGTATATATATATATATATTAATATATATATATATATATATATATATATATAGATATAGATATAGTTTATTATGAAATCCTGTTTATTCCACTAAATCATGGATTTATTCACCGGCTTGTTCATATGAATTAAGTGTATATAGTTTTTAGTCTTTTTATTTTTTTAGTTTAAATCTCTTGGGTAATGAAATTTATGAGCGCTTGTGAACTTTTCCTTTAATCTACCTGTTTTTTTTTTTTTTTTTTTTTTTTTCACATAACGAACGGGTGATATGATTTATTTTATTTATTTATTTTTTTTTTTTTTTTTGCTTCTTATCACAGTCCTCCAATTCGACTGGGTGGTATTTACTTCTAGTGTGGGGTTCCGGGTTGCAGCCTGCCTCCTTAGGAGCCATCACTTTTCTTACTATGTGCGCCGTTTCTAGGATCACACTCTTCTGCACGAGTCCTGGAGTACTTCAGCCTCTAGTTTTTCTAGATTCCTTTTCAGGGATCTTGGGATCGTGCCTAGTGCTCCTATGATTATGGGTACGATTTCCACTGGCATATCCCATATCCTTCTTATTTCTATTTTCATATCTTGATATTTATCCATTTTTTCTCTCTTTCTCTTCAACTCTGGTGTCCCATGGTATTGCGACATCAATGAGTGATACTTTCTTCTTGATTTTGTCGATCAACGTCACGTCTGGTCTATTTGCACGTATAACCCTATCTGTTTGATGAACCATAAGTCCCCAGAGGATCTTTGCCTGATCGGTTTTCTATCACTCCTCAGAGGTTGGTGTTTTCAGTACCAACTTATTACTGCAAGGTAGCTGATAATATTTCTTGCACAGGCTACAGTGTTATTATTATTATTATTATTATTATTAAAGAACTTGACACTTTCTGAATGCACAAGTATATTTATGTATTTTACATTATATAGATTTATGTATTATATATATGTATGTATATGTATGTTTATAATATATGTATATGTGTGTTTATGTGTGTTCATGTATGCATGTATTTAATAGCCGTAACGCGCAATAAATTCCCGAATTCCGCACGCTTTGCAAGATACGCGTACCCAAAAGAATTCGAGAAGTTAAGACGGAATTAGTAAAATGTAACCAGTATATACTTGCTTTTCATTTTATGAAATTTCGTTTGCACTCGCAACCTCGAACGTCATCAATATTGAGGATTTAAAGCAGCATTGTATGTTACAAATTGCATAGAATTATGCAAAATATGCCCATTCATCATTTGACATTAATACATGAATATTCAAAGCAAAAGAGAATGACATCTGACGTATGGAGAAACCACAGTGGAAACATATAATATATATATGTATATGTATATATATATATATATATGTATATATATATATATATATACATACACACACACATTATATATATATATACTATATAAATATATATATATATATATATATATGCATCCTGACATTTAAATTACTATGTGAATATACATACATAAATACATATATACAGCAACGTGCATAGAGAGAGAGAGAGAGAGAAAATAAGAAACGAGGTTATTCTTTTTTTGATACCCACCACCAAAACATTTTCGCTGTGAGAAGCAACACACACACACACACACACACAGAGTCGCTGGGGGAATCTCGCAGCTCGATGTTATAGTATCGGCAAGTTTCTCTTTCTCTGCCAGATTATGGCTCTGCTCTCTTGGGGGGAATCTTCGATCAGTGCCAGGAATCTATCTTCTTACCTTTGCCGTCTTCGGAGCACCACCAGCAGCAGTCTTCAGGCGGTAGAGAATAAGCAGGTATTGGCCTCCGATCGGCGTCCGGAATTTTTGATGGCCCGGGGAGGTTTTTGGGGCCATACGGACGGAGAGATTTTTTTTTTTTTCTGCAGTTGTGGATGATCGTTTTCTGCAAATTGTTTTTCGCTCGTTTATGCGTATTATTGAAGAGGTAATATAGAACGATTCAAGTGTGCTTTAAACGACTGAATAAAAGCCCGCTTACTAAAATTGTACTTTTGAAAAAAAATAAAACGCGTTTGTGTATTAGAGCAGTAGTAGTGTTTGGGCAGATTCATTTCGCTCGTTCCTGTTTATTTTTTAAGAGATCATAGATCGCAATTGAAGAAAAATACGTTAAATTATCAGTTGAGAGAGCGCTATCTAAAAGTGAATTTTTGAAAAACGGGTATGTGTATTAGAACAATAACACAATGTTTGGGCAAATTAATTTCGCTCGTTTCTTTGTATTTTTCAAGAGGTAATACATAGCATTTGAAAAAAAATACTTCAAATTATTAGTTGAAAGAGCGCTATCTAAAAGTGTATTTTTGAAAAACGGGTCTGTGTATTAGAACAGTAATACAGTGTTTGGGCAAATTCATTTCGCTCGTTTCTTTGCATTTTTCATGAGGTCATAGATCGCAGTTGAAGAAACATACGTTAAATTATTTAAAGAGCGCTATCTAAAAGTGTATTTTCGAAAAACGGGTATGTATAATAGAACAGTAATACAGTTTTTGGACAAATTTATTTAACTTGTTTGTGCGTATTATTGAAGAGGTAATAGATCGCAATTGAAGATAAGATACTTTAAATATCAATTGAAAGAAGAGTGCTATCTAATTGCATTTTTGAAAAAAAAACCGGCATATGTATTATTAGAACAATAATACACTGTTTGGGCAAATTTATGTCACTCGTTTCTGCGTATCATTGAAGAGATAAAAGCGCACACGTGAAGAAAATAAAAAGCCGCTCTTTAAAACCTGTATTTTGAGAAAACCAGGGAGCAGTATATATATGTATTAGAAAAATACTCCGACTTGATAATGTAATGCATATGAAAACGACTGAAAACGAAGTGATTTGATAATCGGTGCGGAAAAGAAGTCGCCTCCGTTGCATCGTTGTTATAAGAATAGGATTTTAAGTAACATTCATCAGTCAAAATGTGAGGAATAATTTGGTGTAATAGACCAGGAACCACTTAGGTTCAGAGAGAGAGAGAGAGAGAGAGAGAGAGAGAGAGAGAGAGATCTTACAGACCTTACAGACCTTACATCTTGTTCGGGTTGCCCCAGGTCCCTCAGTGTGAGGCACCTCTTATGTCTACCAGAGAGTTACTAGTACATCTTCCGGTATATTTTGCATCTTCCAATCTTGGATGGTCTGGGATGCAGCTTAGATATTTGTCGAGCTTATTCTTAAACACATCTACGCTCACTCCTGATATATTCCTCAGATGAGCTGGCAACGCATTGAAGTAGACGCCTTGCTATTATCGAATGCTGGTGCGTAGTGGATTAATGTCCTGTGTGCTTTCCCTTATTTTTCCTTGTATAGTTTTGGGCACTATTAATCTACCTCTGCTTGCTTCTTTCTGATATTTTTAGTTCCATGATATTTTCTGTTATTCCTTCTATTTCCATGCCTGAATTATCATGTAGCGTTCTCTTCTCCTTTCTAGACTATATAATTTTAAGGATTGTAGTCTTTCCCAGTAGTCTAGGTCCTTAACTTCTTCTATTCTAGCTGTAAAGGACCTTTGTACACTCTCTATTTGTGCAATATCCTTTTGATAGTGTGGGTACCATATCATATTGCAATATTCAAGTGGACTACGAACATATGTTTTATAAAGTATAATCATGTGTTCAGCTTTTCTTGTTTTGAAGTGCCGTAACAACATTCCCATTTTTGCTTTACATTTTGCCAATAGAATTGCTATTTGATCATTGCATAACATGTTCTTATTCATATCACACCAAGGTCTTTAACTGCTTCCTTATTTGTGATTGTCTCATTATTAGGTCCCCTACATGCATATAGCTTTCCTTCTCTGTCTCCATAATTTATTGATTCAAATTTATCAGAGTTAAATACCATCCTATTTACCTCTGCCCAGTCGTATACTTTCTTAAGGTCTCTTTGTAGCGCGTTCCTATCTTCATCACAAGTAATTTCTCTACTTTAATTTCTTGTGTCATTCGGCGAAACTACTCACTACCGAATCCTTAACATTACTGTCTATGTCTTCAATCATAATAACAAACAATATTGCAGCTAGCACCGTACCTTGTGCACACCGGATATTACCTTGGTTTCATCCGATTTCTCATCGTTTGCAATAACTATCTGTTTTTCTATTGTGTAAAAATTCTTTTAACCATCTTCCTACTTTATCTACGATATTGTGTTTTCTAATTTTCTTGCTAATATATTATGGTCTACTTTGTCAAAAGCTTTTGCAAAGTCTAGATAAACCACATCTGTTTCATTTCCGCTTTTCATATTTTTGAATATGTTCTCACGGTGGACTAACAGTTGGGTTTGTGTACTTTTTCCGGGTACGAAAACCATGTTGTCCTTTATTAAACAAATTATTTTTTATTAAATGTTTCATAATATTTTTCTTCATTACCCTTTCATACACTTTCATAATATGTGATGTTAGACTCACAGGCCTATAATTACTTGCCTCTAGTCTTGATCCACTTTTGAAATTAGGGGTGATATATGAATAATTTGTGAACTCATCATAAATCTTGCCTGTATCTACACTTTGTCTTAATAATATTGCAAGTGGCTTTGCGATAGAATGAACTACTTTCTTTAATAGCAGGGACTCCATCCGGCCCTGCAGCAGCTCCATTTTTAATTTCATTAATTGCCTGCACAATATCAGCTTCATTAATTTCTATGTCAGCTAAATATTCACTATTTTCGTCCCTTACTTCTATATCATTATCTTCATTATCTAGTTCTAGGGGTGAATTCTCTCTTATATCGTTCTGCCAATATGTTGCATATTTCCTTTTTTTCACCTTCATAGATAATCCCTTCCTTCAATTCTTAAGAGGGGCCTATTTCTATTCTTCTTTTATTCATCTTCTTCGCATATGAGTATAATAGTTTGGGGTTTTGCTTGATATTTAATAGGGTTTTTTCTTCCAAGTCCCGTTTTTCATTTTCTTTTGATTGTAATAATCTTTTGTTCTGCATTTTCTATCTTACTTTTTAGTTCTATAACTTTCCATGCATTTTTTTCTTTTGCAAGACCTTTTTTCCACTTTCTGATTTTCTGGAACAAGATCCTTCTGTCTCTTGCTATGTATGACTGATGTTTACTTTTCTTCTTCGGTATATATTTATCCACTATTTTCTCTATATTTTATATAATATCTCCGTATTTACCCTTATGTCATCACTTACGAAAATGTTACCCCAATCTTTGTTTAATTCTTCATTTATTTCTGACCATTTTATATTTTACTGTAGAAGTTGTATTTTCCATACCTTCCCACTTTTCATTTCTTGCTTATCTCTGTTTTCACTTGCTTTGGAATGGACTGTTAATTCTATGACATTATGGTCTGAAATACTCGCATTATAAACTATTATTTCTTTACATAATTCACCTCGTTCACAAATACTAGGTCTAAAGTATTATCCTTTCTTGTTGGCAGGTGATTTATTGTTGAATGTTGTATTCTAGTAGCACATCTAATAGCTTTTAGAATTCCCTCTTATCTTTTGCACTACTATTACTCTTTTTTAGATGTATAAATACAACCACAATCTCCTATTCGTTCTTTCCAGTCAATGAAAGGAAAGTTAAAGTCTCCATATAGGAGAATAGTCCAGTCCTTGTGATTTCTACATATATCATCCAATTTTTCAATTATTAAGTCAAACTCTTTAGTATTAGGAGGTCTATATATTACTATGTTCATTAATTTTTCAGATTCAAAATTCTACCGCTATTAGTTCACATTCTGAGTTACTATATTTCCCATATATTTTCCTTGTTTTTTGTCTTTCCCATATATTGCGGTTCGTTCCCCCTTGATTCCTATTTTTTCCATCCGATCTATAAGTTTGGAACCCTTTTATTTGATCATCATTCCTAGTCTCTTAGGAAATACCAGGTTTCACTTATGTTCATTATATCTATTTTCTTTTCAATTTTGGGTTAGTTCTTCTAAGTACTCTATTTTTCTTTTTGAGTTACTCGTAACTAAACCCTGCGCATTCATCACTATGATGGTTTGCGTGTTTTCTCCTTCATTTAATAATGGTAGCAATAAGGATTTTCCCATGTCTCTTTCCTGTTCTGGTATGTTGTTCTTTTTTTCATTTCCAGAAATTCTGACATTAAAAAAACCAACTTTTCCATAATATTTGATCTTCCTTCATCATAATTATTCATTTTGTGTCTGAATCTGCAATTTTCTCCGTTTCTGCAATATCCTCTTGCATAATAAATACAGTTATTATCTCTTGAGTGTATCTTGGAGCTGATGCTTGGAAATATTTTGCTGACACTGCATATCGCGGTGATGGCTGGTTTTTTTCTTTCACCTGATATTCTTTGTTCGTCTCTTTATTTGTTTCTTGCTTATTTTGGATTTTATTATTTGATTGAATATTTATTTATTTTTTATTCATGGCTACAGGGTGCATATATTTACATTTTTTGTCGAACTTACATCCTTTTCCTTCTTTTAGGTTTTTAGCATATTTTTTGGATGGGCAGATCTCTGGGCAATTGCATCCCCATAGCCATCTAGGTATGCAAATTTACCATATATTTCATAGTTTTGACATACCTTAGGATGTTTGTAGTAACATCTTTCTCCAAATCTGCAATTCCCTCTTTTCAAAAGGTTGCAGATTTTGTCTTTCTTGTCTATTTTTTCCTCTTTCCCGTCATTGTGTAGATCTGGGTAGAGCCTCTTCAGGATTTTCTTTTGTAGTTGTCATGTCGTAATTTATTTCTTTGTATGTATGCTGCTTGATTGCCTTATATGTAGTATCAATGAGTATCTCTGCATCCATACTTTCATCTTGTTCTTTGTTTCCCTTATTTTTTTCTGTCATTTTCGAGTTTTGTTTACTTCTCTTCTGTTTTCCTCTTCTTCTTCTTCTTACTCTTCTTCTTCATCCTCAACTATTTGTACATTCAGTCTTGATTTAATAACATTGTTCTATCCATGATAGACATGTTGAGCAAAATATTCTGGTATCTTTTCTCATATCTTGCATTACTTCAGCGCATTACGAATGCGTCGGAATGTTGCATGCAGAACATTTTCTGATCAGGTTTTGTGGATTAACTATGCTATACCACACCTTACACAGTTTGCATGCTTTTGGCATTCTTTTTCCTAATGCATCAATTAGGATATTCACAAGATTCACCTTATTCATTTTCTTGTCGGAATATGTTGGTTTATGTATATTTTCTTTATGAGTCTCTTGACCACTTGATTTTATTTGGAACTTCTTCAATTATTTTCAAGATGTTTTCATTAGATTTGTTCAGTTTGAAGGATTATATCCTTCTAATATATCTATGAATGCTTTTGTATCTTTTTGGTTAGGACGTTTTGCTGATTTCATAGATGAGAAATGCCAGTTCCCTTCCTGCTACCTCACGTATTGCGAATCCGCCAAGCAAGCTAAATTACGCCACTTCTTCCCGCAGTTGGAACTTACTGCATCTTGTTCTGATTTACAGTATCACTTGATAAACTAACTTAGAAGCGCTTTTATCCTACTATTTTCACACTAATCTTATCACCGATAGTTTCACGAACACTTCTAGATATTTCTCAAATTCTAGTCGTATGTTAAACTTGTGATATCTGTTGATTAATCTGACTTCACGCGGGTACGTCTCACCAAGCAAGATGGCTACTACGAGAGAGAGAGAGAGAGAGAGAGGTAAAGGTTTGGGGTTATATGACTCAGGAGAGAGAGAGAGAGAGTTGGAGAAAAGACGATGGACGGAGAGAGATGAGAGAGAGGAGGAGAGAGCGAGAGGAAGGAGGGGGAGAAGACGAGGGGGAAAGGGGAAGAGAGGGGAAGAGAGAAGAGAGAGAGAGAGAGAGAGATAATAAAGGTTTGGGGTTATATGACTGAAGAGAGAGAGAGAGAGAGAGAGAGAGAGAGAGAGAGAGAGAAGTGTGTTTTCTAAAAGAAAAGAAATAGAAATATGGGATATAAGAACACCAACCACAATGATATTTAAGAGAGAGAGAGAGAGATTGAGAAAGTAGGGGATGATTTGGAGAGAGAGAGAGAGAGAGAGAGAGAGAGAGAGAAAGAGGTTTGGGGTTATATGACGGAGAGAGAGAGAGAGAGAGTAGAGACGAGAGAGAGAGAGAGAATAGTTAGGGTTTGTTCTAATTATGACTGAGAGAGTGAAACAGAGGAGGAAGAGGAGAGAGGAGAAGAGGAGAGAGAGAGAGAGAGAGAGAGAGATGTTTTCTAAAAGAAGAGAGATAGACATATGGGATATAAGAACACCAACCACAATGATGTGTAGAGAGAGAGAGAGAGAGAGAGAGAGAGATAGAGAGAGAGAGGGAGAGAGAGAGAGAGAGAGAGAGTAAAGGTTTGGGGTTATATGACTGAAGAGAGAGAGAGAGAAAGAGCGAGAGAGGTGTGTTTTCTAAAAGAAGAGAGATAGAAATGTGGGATATAAGAACACCAACCGCAATGATGTTTAAGAGAGAGAGAGATGGAGAAGATAGTAAAAGTTTCGGGATAGAGATCGTATGACCGAAGCTAAAGTGAAAGAGAGACAGAGACAGAGACAGGGAGATAGAATGTTTTATAAAAGCGGAGATAAAAATAGGAGGTATATGAAAACGGCAAGCCCAAGGTTTATAGAGAGAGGGAGAGAGAGGGAGGTTTATAGAGGAGAAGTTTTTTTTTTTTTTTAAAAAAAAATAGAGGCGAGAGAGAGAGAGAGAGAGAGAGAGAGAGAGAGATGTAATAAAGATTTGGGGACCGAAGCTATAGAGAGATAGAGATGTGTTTTCTAAAAGAAGAGAAGAGACAAAAACATGGGGTAGAAGGCAGCAACGTAATTGACAGAGAGAGAGAGAGAGAAAGAGAGAGAGAGAGAGAGAGTCCACTCGACTCGCTCGACTCGACTCGACTCGACTCGACAGTTCGGGAAACCGCCGCCACCGACCGACCGACCGCCGACCTAAACGAATGAACCAGCCAGCCAGCAGCTAGCTAGCCAGGGAGAGGGGAGGGGCCGAAGTGTATTAGCATTTTTCACAGTTCTGATTAAAGGCAGAAGGAGCTTAATTTCTAACATAACGACGGAAACGCCGCTTCGGATATTAGTGATTCGAGCGCTCGCGAGTGATTGATTGACGACTTCGAGGTAACTTAAGAAGACGAGAGAGACAGAAAAAAAAGAAAAAAAAATAGGAGAGGCTATTAGAGTATTATGAAGGCAATTACGTTTTTCTTCTTCCTATCTCCCCGCGTATCATTGGGAGACATTTCCGATATGACGCGAATTAATGACGGGTATCGATGGGAACGCGTATCAGACATGTTTGGGAAAGAGAAAAATGAACTGTAAACGTGCAGAGAGAGAGAGAGAGAGAGAGAGAGAGAGAGACTGTGTTTAGACAGAGAGCAACACTTGGATATTGGAATTTAAGATACAACATATATTATACTATATATATATATATATATATATATCATATATATATATATATATTATATTCATGCATTAAGCTACAAATGTCCTTTAATATCCAATTCGCTCTACCTCGGAATTTATATATTTTCATATGCGTTAACCTAACCGAAGGGGAATTTTCTAGTTGATGGTAATTTCGTCCTCTCGTGGATTCGAATTAGCGCACAAAGGAGAAATCAGGACTTCTGCAACTATTTTCATTCCTTTTACTGTACCTCCTTTCATATTATCTTTCTTCCATCTTACTTTCCATCCTTTCCTAACAATTGATTCGTAGTGCAACTGCGTGGCTTTACTCCTGTACAACTTTCAAACCATTTCATAGTCAATTTCCCTTTCAGCGCTGAATGGCCTTAGTTGCCCCGGTGCCTGGCATAGATAAACAACTGACTTCTAGTCAAATTATATCGGATCAGATATCTTGAGTACGAAGGCAAATACTCGTTGTATACCACTGACTTTGCTCTAATGCAGGTCCAATGGTCTACACCTCTAAATTGCAGTATAAAACTCAGGAAAACTAACGACGAACGAGAGAGCGAAAATCTCGCTTGCAAACTGTTATAAAACCTAATTATGAAACTTTTTGTATTGGTTTTTAATCTAGGAAACTTCGATGCTATCTATTATAAATGAAAACAGAAGAGTCTAAATGAAATGAATGTTGCTGATACTCTTCTGGAAACAGGAACGAATGATTGAACAACTGTTGTATTCTTTAAGTTTAGTAATAAGTCGTTTTATCTGCGCTGCAGGAAAATTAAACCAATAAAATGACGAATAAAAAGAAAAGACTTTCGATACGACGGTAGTAAGTGACAACTAGTTCTCGTAATGATGAAAGAAATAGAAAATATGAGTGAAAGTCTTTTTCTGGCGTCGTAGGAATTTAGTAACAGTAGTTTCCCCCCCGTCAATCCGTACAACAAATCAAACCGCTTATTATTATGATAAAATTTCCTTATGGCTGTCAGCTCTATATCGGAAGACTACATTAATATCCGCTAATGATGAGAGTGTCAGACAGCTGCCGTAGGGGGACCCAGCAGAAGACGAATTTTACGGTGGTCTACAACGCCGGGGCGGAGGTATAGGCTTTGGGTCCCTCCTCCAGGTATAGAGGTGAGAGTTCCTTATTCTTGGCCCCTTCCTAAAACCGCCGTCACTATAAACGCCTCCACCCCACCCCCCCACCCCCCCACCCCCTTCCCTTCTCCATCCCCTCCTCCCCTCAGTACGATTTATAGTAGTAGCAGGGCTCTGTTTTATAGACCCCTAAGTTGCGGCAGCCCCGAAAAAAGGCCTTCTAACATAACAGCGTTTTAGGCTATTCTAGAGACCTTGGTGGTGACAGTCGCTCGCTCGCTCAGTCTCTCCCGATGTTTTATTGCCACAAACAAAAGAGGAGAGGATAATAAACAAGAGCAAGAACTTAAAAAAAAAAAAAAAACATATATATATATGAGGAATCTCTCAGAGTCCTAATGACTGTTGCTCTGGATGAGTTTTGCCTTTTAGTTTTCTAAAAAGAAAACCATTCTGCTTTGTCTGACCGTCCGCATATTTTCTGTCCGCCCGTAGATCTTTAAAACTGCTGAGGCTAGACGGCTGGAAACTGGTATGTTGATCACGCATCCTCCAATCATCAAACATACCAAATTGCAGCCCTCTAACCTCATTAGTTTTTTTTTCATTTTATCCAGGCCACTACCGGGCCGTGGTTAAAATTTCATAAGCCGCGGCTCATACAGCATTATACCGAGACCACCTTGATTATACGATGTCCAGTTTCTTCGGCGCAACTTTTACTTCTTTAGAGGAAAGATTATTATCTGCTTCCTTCTTCGGTAGATCACGAAATACCACACGAAAACTGTTTATAAACCTTTGGACGAACTACGGAAACGGGAACCTTTTTAAGCTCAATCGGTCAAACGATGACAGTTATGTTGGGGCAGCTGACAACTTTTGAGACTATTTGAAAAATTAGCTGCCGACGAAGGGGAATGTGGAAGTCAAGATTTCATGAATAAAAGGAAAATTCCACCATTATTTTTTTTTATTCAGAATGACAGCACGATCTTGTGGAGCGAATATTAGACCTGAACTTTTTTTTTGGGGGGGGGGGAGAGAAAAATAAAAGGCCCAGGTGCGAATATTGGAAATAATAAAGCAAGTAAGATAATATTTTTTTTGAACAAATGAAATAACAAAGAAAACAAGATATTTTGAATAAAGGAAATAAAACACAAACAAGATTATTTTTTTAACTGAATAAAGGAAGTAACATAGCAAATAAGATACTTTACAAAGCTGATTAATATCTTAGTAATGAAACCCTCCTCTAAAATCCTTGATATATTAGATGTATAAAAACACAAGTGATCTCGACTATACGGACCTTATTACTTATACTTCTCAGCTTGATTCGTAGTCGGGGTCGCTGCTTTTAATCGAGTTTCCCACAGCTGATTCAACCAAGAGGGGCTAATTGCATCATTAGCTTTGGCAGATGTTTTATGAACAGCATCCATCCGTGACTATAACAATCCCTGTTTATCCGGGGATAGGAGCATAAAGGTCAGGTTATAGAGAACTTTATTCTACTGACTTGTGTTATTATTCAGTGCAGTGGACGTTTCGGTCCTGCACGAAATACTCTATTATTTGTGAGGTTTATACTATGGTTATTATTATTATTATTATTATTATTATTATTATTATTATTATTATTATTATTATTATTATTATTTGAGTATCACAGTCATCCTTTTCGACTGGGTGGTATTTTTATAGTGTGGGGTTCCGGGTTGCATCCTGCCTCCTTAGGAGCCCATCACTTTTCTCAATATGTGAGCTGTTTCTAGGAGTACACTCCTCTGCATGAGCCCTGGAGCTACTTCAGCCTCTAGTTTTTCCAGGTTCCTTTTCAAGGATCTTGGGATCGTGCCTAGCGTTCCTATGATTATGGGTACAGTTTCCACTGGCATATCCCATATCCCTCTTATTTCTGTTTTCAGGTCTTGAAACTTATCCATTTTTTCCTTTTGTTTCTCTTCAACTCTGGTGTCCCATGGTATTGCCACATCAATGAGTGATACTTTCTTCTTGAGTTTGTCAATCAACGTCACGTCTGGTCTGTTTGCACGTATCACCCTATCTGTTCTGATACCAGTGTCCCTGAGGATCTTTGCCTGATCGTTTTCTATCACTCCTTCAGCTTCAGATTGGTGCTCTTACAAATTATTACCGCAAGGTAGTAGCTGGTGTTTATATTATTATTATTATTATTATTATTATTATTATTATTATTATTGTCGTTGTTGTTGTTGTTAGTATTACAATTTTCCCATCGCCATACGTCCGCTGAAACGAAAGTCCACCATTTTTAGAACCGTAAGAGATGGTATTTGATCTGTCTAGTTCGCGAAAAAAAAAAAAAATTAAAACCCGATAGCCCCAAAGAGTCTTCAAATGGACCATCTCTCTCTCTCTCTCTCTCTCTCTCTCTCTCTCTCTCTCTCTCTCTCTCTCTCTCTCTCCATTGTGGATGGCCAGCGAATCCTCGAAGAAAACGATAATAGAGTTATTACCGGAGTCCCGAGTACAATTATTGGATTTGTCACTCAAAGAGCGACAAGGCGAGTGGAGATTGGGTCGGCGGAGTGACTCTGCAGTCCTTCAACCTGCCATAGACGACCTCTCTTGCCCCCTAATCCCCTCTTTAACGGCGGTATATCTTATCCGTTAGGGGATGGGGAGGGGAGGGGTATGGTGGGAAGAGCAAAACTTGAGGAGAAATGAGATGCGACGGGATTACTTGACATAAAAGTTCAGAGAGGATCTTGACAGTAATGACAAGGTCCTGGATTCAGACTCTTGAAAAGAGGTTACTCATGGCAGACGATAATAACCCTCTAATATAACTGCTACTTTTACCTCTGATCGCTGCTGTTGTTACAGGTCCGCTGGGATAGTTGTTAGTGTCGTGGAATGCCACTCAGATGTCGCGGGTGTTCGTCTCTCCCACCGGGCGATGAAAAATCACTGGTTCTGTATCATGATCAGTAACTGCTGCGGTGTTGGGTCTGCAGTGAGAAGTGGAAACCAACATTCTTTGGAAGCTTGAATTTCAAGTCGGTGGTCCCTTTGGTGTGCTTGTTCCTTGTGAATATGGGTCGTCTACTGTAATAATAATAATAATAATAAATGCAGCTTTTAAACGTGGCGCTTGTCAGGTGTATGTATTTTCATAGAACTATTTTATTTCCAGACTGATTTTACACTGCAGGTTTGAAGTCGATTTGAAGTTTTGCCTAATTCACGCCTTCACGCCTAATATTGATTATTATTATCATATTATTGTTAGAGAAACAAATCCACAGTTATGTAAATGTACATACATTTAAATTTAAAACATCAAGGATAGCTTTCGGGAATCTGCTCGGTTCCCGTTTTCAAGGGGGAACCGAACAGATTCCCAAAAGCTATCCTTGAAGTTTTTGTTTAAATATATGTACATTTACATAACTGTGGATTTGTTTCTCCACTTAAGGACTCGTGCTACTATGAGTATTTTTTAATTATTATTATTATTATTGAACTAAGGAACCTCCGTAACGAGGCTATAATATTGACAAGTAAAAGCCACAGTAGTGTTAAAAATATATTTTTAACGTTGTACAAAAATATATTTTAACACAACTGTGGCTTATAATTGTCATTATTATTATTATTATTATTATTATTATTATTATTATTATTATTATTATTATTATTATTATTATTATTATTATTATTATTATTATTATTATTATTATTATTATAAACTGCAATTCTATTGGAAAAAGCAGAATGCCACATTCCCAAATGACCCAATATAAAAAAAACGGCCAAATATAAAGAACTATTGAGAATAAAAAAAAAATTGACAGAGATATTTATCAGATATCCTTTGCATTGCAACTTGCGAAACGTTTTGCAAAGGGACAAATTTCAGATAATGCTGGTGATGTGTTCTTCTTTTACTAGATTGGATGTGGAAACTTATATATATAATATATATATATATATATTATATCTATAATAATATTATATACATATTATATATATATATCTATTATATATAGTAATATTATATAGATAATATATAAATATCTATATATAGATATAGACATATATTAGATATATATATATTATATATAGATATATCTATTATAATCTTCTATATATATCTATTCTAATAATAATAGATATCTATATATATATATATAATAATATATCATATATATATCTATTATAATCTATATATAATATAGATATATACTATTATATTAAGATATATATAACTAAATATATGTCTATATAGATATATTATATAATATATATATAGTATATATATATATAGTATATATAGATTATATCTATATTAGATAATATTATATATATACTTATATATATAGTATATATATATAGATAATATATAAATAATATATGTATATCTCGATATCTAGATAGAGATATATATATACATATATATATAGTATATATATAGATATCATCATATATAATATAGATATCTATATATAATATTAGATATATATATAGATTATAGATACTATATATAATAAATTAATGTAATATATCTATCTATAAAGAAATATAGATATATATATATATATAGATATATATATATAGATCTATATATATAGATATATCTATATATATAATATATATATATATATATATCTATAACTATATATATATATCTTAATATATATATAAGTATATGATATATATATATAGCCTATCTCATATGAATAACTTGATCACGAAGTATATAAAACGTGATGCTATGTATAAATAAAGGTTTTTGCCACGAAGAAAAAAATGAAAAAGCAGCGAGATATATATATATATATATATATCCATATATATATATATATATAATATATGATAATATATATATATATATATATAATAGTTTTATAATTAGTCATTATTGTCATGGAAATTCTGAAAATAATCCCTACCCAAAGAGATATACTTCATCAGTAAACAAGTGAGTTATGCCAATCGAGTTTTCTGTACAGCTTTTAATGCTGTATGAAACTCTCAGCGGCGGCTCATTAGAATTTCAGCCACACCCCAGTGGTGCCTGTGTTGTTGGTACCTACGTATAGCGGTGCCAGTCGCAAGATCATTGCTAACTTTAACCGCAAATAAAATAAAAACAACGGATGTTAAGGGGCTGTAATTTGATATGATTGATGACTGGAGGGTGGATGATCAACATACCAATTTGCAGCCCTCTAGCCTCAGTAGTTTTTTTTTTCATCTGGTAAGGGCCTACAGAAAAAGTGCGGACGGACAGACAAAGCCATCTCCATAGTTTTCTTTTACAGAAAGCTAATGAAACGGTAGTTAAAGCGGTAATAATAATAATTAATGTAGATAATACTCTATAGGTTGGTTGTAATTTATAAGAGAGTAATTGAAAGCTTTTGTGATAATTTATTATCGATGCTTTTGGACTTGAACACTTCAAAGACCCGGTGGGTTTTTTTCCATTTTTTTTTTTTTTTTTGTCCAGAGTAAAGCTATTCATCCTTATTTTTTGAGAACCTCGACAAAATAGTTACCCTCCAAGCCTCTCTTCTCTCTCTCCTCTCTCTCTCTGCTCTCTCTCTCTCTCTCTCTCTCTCTCTCATTATCCATTATTAATCTTAATCTGCCTCATTTCCCCGTGCCTGCTCTTCTGTCGGGCATCTCGAATGATCAAATGAAATCTCTCTCTCTCTCTCTCTCTCTCTCTCTCTCTCTCTCTCGGGGTGGGATCGAGTTCTGACAGCATTTCGTGGGTTTATACACGTGTCAGTTTTCGGCCTCAGATGTGCTACCAGGTCTTGACACTTATAGTAATAATAATAAAGATAATAATAATAATTTCATTGTAAATATACATTTTGAAATATATAAATGTAAAATGAGAGAGCTTTCAAGCACTTGATATATATATATAGATATATATATATATATATAGATATATTATATATAGATATATATATATATATATATACATATATATATATATATAAATACATATAAGGGTCTCCTAAGCTGTCGTTTGTATAATATATAGATATATATATATATATATATATATATATGATATATATAATTTATATAGATTAATAATATATATCTTATTATATTATATATTATATATAAGGTATATATATACATAATACCCCCCCCCCCCCCTAATATACATATACAAAATAAAATATAAGATATACATATATATATTAACATCCATTGTGAATTCCTTCTCCATTTTAGTGACTCATGTGATTGAGAATTTTAAAAGCAATTTTATAATAATATAATAATTAATAATAATAATCATAATAATAATAAGAATAATAATAATAATTAATAAATGAATAATCAATAAAAATGAATAAATAATAATTAAATAATAATAATAAGAAACAACTTACAGAAAATGATTAAAAATGCACCCTGTTGTCATTCAGTTTCCCCTGGCGTAACCTTTTGAGCTGCAACAACAACTTGAGCTAATTCATGAAGGCTGCTGCTTAAATCCCCTTAAGAGATTTTTTTTTGCACTGTGGAGAAAGGAAACGTGAAGTAGAGAGAGAGAGAGAGAGAGAGAGAGAGAGAGAGAGAGAGAGAGAGAGAGAGAGAAGTCAGGTAAGGTCGGATTAAGGAAATGAAGGAATTACCTCTTGCTAGAAGATTAGTAATCGGTTGAGGGGAAACAAAGGTCTACTATAGTAGATTCACATCAACCGTGCATTGGATGTCTAGGCCAGTCCCTTTTACGACGCTCCTGATTGGCTGTTGATTAGCCACTCACAGGGCTGGAAACTCTCGAGAGCTCACATGGGTAGGATCTATGTTCCGCCTCTCCTGAGATATATTTCTTTCAGGAGAGGTGGAAATACATCCTGCCTATGTGAACGCTCGAGAGAGACTGAGTGTTTCCAGCCCTGCGATTGGCTTATCAACAGCCAATCAGGAAAGTCGTAAGGGACTGGCCTAGACATCAAATGCACGGTTGATGCGAATCCACTATAGTATATATTCTGAATTCAGTCATTAGGCGTCGTGCGTTACTTCACTAGAGCAATTGTACTTTGTATATTAATAATCTAATTGTATTTTTATCTAGTTCTCTGCTAATTTTTAATTACATCTTTTATAATTAATCTCATCTTTCTGTATTTCCTATTACCTGCTGTAGCTTCGTTCAGATGAACGCCATAATCTTTGGAAGCTTTCAAATGAACACCATATTCTTTGGGAAGCTTTCAAAGAACACCAAATTCTTTGGAAGTTTCAAATCACCACAATTTAAGTTCTTTGGAAGCTTTCAAATGAACACATATTCTTTGGAAGAAATTCAAATGACACATTTAGTTTCTGAGAATTCAAATGACACATTCTTTGAGCTTTCAAATGAACAAACAAATTCGATAATCTTTGGAAGCTTTCAAATGAACCATATTCTTTGGGAAGCTCAAAAAAAAAACATATTCTTGGAAGCTTTCAAATGAACACATTCTTTGGAAGCTTTTTCCAAATGAACACCATATTCTTTGGAAGCTTTCAAAAAAAACACCATATTCTTTGGAAGCTTTCAAAGAACACATTCTTTGGAACTCAAATGAACACCATATTCTGGAAATTTCAAATAACACCATAAATTCTTTGGGGAACTTTCAAATGAACACCATATTCTTGGGAAGGCTACAAAGAACACCTAGGTTTTAATTTGGAACTTCAAATGAACACCATATTCTTTGGAAGCTTATGAACACCAGGATTCGTTGGAAGCTTTCAAATGAACACCATATTCTTTGGAAGCTTCAAATGAACACCATATTCTTTGGAAGCTTCGAAATGAACACCATATTCTTTGGAAACTTTCAAATGAACACCATATTCTTTGGAAGCTTCGCTCCATGGAACACAATATTCTTTGGAGCTTCCAAATGACCATTCTTTGGAAGCTTCGAAAAAATCAACACGAAAGTTCTTTGGAAGCTTTCAAATGAACACCATATTCTTTGGAAGCTTTCAAATGAACACCATATTCTTTGGAAGCTTTCAAATGAACACCATATTCTTTGGAAGCTTTCCAAATGAACACCATATTCTTTGGAAGCTTCCCCAAAGAACACCAATTCTTTGGAAGCTTCCAAATGAAACAACCAAATAGTTCTTTGGAAGCTTTTCAAATGAACACCATATTCTTTTGGAAAGCCTGGCAAATTGAACACCATTATTCTTTGGAAGCTTTCCAATGAACACCATATTCTTTGGAAGCTTCGGAATGAACACAAATCTTTGGAAGCTTTCTCCAAAGACAAACAAATTCTTTGGAGCTTTGTTTCAAATGAACACCATATTCTTTGGAATCTATCAAATGAACACCATATTCTTTGGAAATTTTCAAATGAACACCAAATTCTTTGGAAGCTTCGAAATGAACACCATATTCTTTGGAAGCTTTCAAAAAAACACCATATTCTTTGGAAGCTTTCAAATGAACACCATATTCTATGGAAGCTTCGAAATGAACACCAAATTCTTTGGATACTTGTCCCACGCCCTTTCAACTTCAAGTAACTGTATCTACCAGTCGGTCTATTAATTGACTTATATATGATGTATGTATGAATAACATATGTTTATACTTATGTATATATATATTCGAACCCTGACATTATTCCCTCTCAGCAGGTGCGAATAAACTTCATAACATGATTGCTGAAGGCAGTCACGAAGACCAGATGACATTTGAATAAATAAAAATAAAACAGATTAAGCCTCCTAGCGATTCAACATTTTTTTTTATAATCTCAAGTCATCATCACCTTTGTCTCTTCATGTTTATGTTCGTCGCTTTCTGTATTTTGTTGCTTGATAACGAAATAATACTTTGTATTACATTCACAAATGAAATTGAACTTTAGGTGATTTTATTTTTTTTTTAAATTCTGTCTGAGAGATGTAAATTTTAAAGCGTATTTGAAATGAGAGAGAGAGAGAGAGAGAGAGAGAGAGAGAGAGAGAGAGAGAGAGAATATATGTAATTTGCTGTACTCATCTGCGTTCCTAACCTGACACTTATCTAGCTAGAGGTGTGGTTGTGTGCTGTGTGTGTGTGTTTGTTCTTAGGTTTGTAAAGGAGTTTGTTATCAAGTATCTTACTTGTAGCAAAAAAAAAAAAAAAGAATAATAAATAATGTTTCTGCCAGTGCCCTTGAAAATCTTAAGAAGCCTATATAGATATAGAGAGATATATATATATATATATAATATAATAATGACATATACTGTAGAGGTAATAATAATATATATATATCTCTCTCTCTAATCTCTCTCTATATCTATATATCATCTGTCTGTATTATGTATGTATGTATGTAGGTCTTCTGTATACCGTCTCTTATATATTATACTCTATGTAATCTCTCTATATCTATATCTATCTTCCATCTCTTCTCCTCATATTTATATAAATGTCTATATGTATATCTCTCATACTATATGTCATATATCTTATATCCTATTTTATTCTCTGCCATTATCTCTCTTCTTCTCTCTATACAGACATATTCTCAGACTGACAAATTTCCTTTCTCAAGAAGAAAATGAAAAGAAAAGTACAGTTGATACTTCAGAGCAAAAACACACTATAATGAGTAGGCCTAAGGGTGTGTATGTGTGTGTGTGTGTGCGTGTGTTCCTCAGATATACGCACAAAGAAACAGAAAAAAAAACAAAATGTATGACCACGGACTGAGACGGATCTTCGAGTTATAAAAAGAAGGAACTTTCAGTATATTTAAAGAAGAAAATTGAAACATTTCCACGAGAGAAATGTTTCAAACTCTGTATTTCTCAAAAGCCAAGAAACCTACTCTTGTTAGGGGCTGAAGAAGAGTTATAGGGCTCAAATTTCTCAACAGGTAACTCTATTAGATAGAATATAAAACTCTAAAACTCTAAAGGCAAGACACGAACCTCGGCCTAATATCAGTTTACAGGCAATGACAAGGTGTCTTGGGGAGCGCCTCAGTGGCGTGATCGGTATGGTCTTGGCCTGCCACTTCGAAGGCCGCGAGTTCGATTCTCGGGCATTACACTGAGGGGTTAGAGATGTGTATTTCTGGTGATAGAAGTTCATCGTCGACGTGGTTCGGAAGTCAAGTAAAGCCATTGGTCCCGTTGCAGAATGACTACTGATTCCATGCAACGTAAAAACGCCAAACAAACAAACAAAAACAAATGTACCTTGCCCATCTGTGCATCATTGCATGATTGTAGATAAAGACTCACTCGATTGCTGAAAACCTGAGAAGAAAGAACTCCGTGGTTTCATTATAGTAAGAACGAAAATATTAATGCACTTCGTATTAATTTGGGAGAGACTACAGACGGCTCTTTGATGGCTATGCCAGTTTCTTGACGAAAGTTGTCAGAATATGGAGGCTACCAACAAAGAGAGGTATGCATCTCTTATTAACAAATAAAGGCATGCATCTCTTATTAATAAAGGAAGGTATGAATCTTTTGTTAATCAAGAAAGGCATACCACTCTTATTGACGAACAAAGGTATCTTATTAACAAAGAATGGTATGCATCTCTTTTTAACAAAGAAAGGTATATCTCTTATTAAAAAGAAAGGTATGCATCTCTTTGTTAACTAAGAAAGGCATACAGCTCTTATTCTCAAAGGAAGGTATGCATCTCTTATTAACGAAAAAGGTATACATCTCTTATTAAACAAAGATATGTATATGGATCTCTTTTTAACAAAGAAAAGTATGCATCTCTTGTTAAAAAGAAAGGTATGCACGTCTTTGTTAAGTAAGAAAGGCATACAACTCTTATTCTCAAAGGAAGGTATGCATTTCTTATTAACATAAAAGGTATGCATCTCTTTTTAACAAAGAAAATTATGCACCTCTTATAAACAAAGAAAGGTATTCATCTCTTTTTAAGAAAGAAAAGTATGCAGCTGTTATAAACAAAGAAAGGTATGCATCCATCCCTTTTTAACAAAGGTATGCATCTCTTTTTAACAAAGAAAAGTATGCACCTCTTTTTTAACAAGAAAAATATGCACTTTTTATAAACAAAGAAATGTATGCATCCATCTCTTTTTAACAAAGAAAGGTATACATCTCTTTTTAACAAAGAAAAGTATGCACCTCTTATAAAAAAATAAAGGTATGCACCTCTTCACAAAATCTAACAAGACGGGCAGGCAGGGACATTGAGATATACCGAGCGGTAGTGGAACGAAAGTGATCAGTGATTTCAATTAAGGCGATTAAGTACCGCCATTTACACAAAGGGAGCCTAGTAGTCTACACTACATAGTCTCCAGTGGAGACCTGCGGTCACATTGGGAATAAGATTATGTGAAGTAGTAGTACGGGGGCGAAATGGACCGAGCGTTTAGCACAAGGTAAAACGTCAGGGGTCCTCGGAAATGAGATGGATTTGTAGGGGAGCTGCGACAATTAACAGTCGAAACATGGGTTTTTCCTTGTAGGGGTCGCTCAAAGAAGATTGATTATAGAGAACCATTGAGAAAAGATGTGGATTTGTGGGGGATTTAGTTCGATTAAGGCTCGCAGTAATGCAGTTTTCTTATACATGGAATCTAAGTGCTTATAGAGGGATTTGTAGTGAAACTACAGTCACCGATATACGGGCTATTTCTTACGGGAAATCCACCAAGGAAAAGTGATAGTTCCTTACCTTGTAGGAGTACATAAAAACTAGATGGATTTGCAATGGAGCTTCCACTGTTAATTCAGGACGCGACCTTCACTAGATACTCGCAAATGAGAGGACGGAATGTCCCAGTTATGAACTAGAGCGTGAACTTTACCTCGTGGTAGTACACGGTGAATTAGTTATTGATTTAAGTCTTATTTAAACTGGCGTCACAATATCTTAAGTTTTACATGACGAAGTTATATTGGATACTGGGGAACGGCTACAACTGACGCTTGTGCTTCGTAATAGATAGTTGTATATGGCCCTGAACTGAAATAAAGGATATTATTATTATTATTATTATTATTATTATATTATTATTATTATTATTATTATTATTATTATTATTATTATTATTATTATTATTTACATAACAGCAGAGGTACTGAACAGGAGAACCACTGCAGAGGCATTAGCACCACACCTCCAGGAGAGGTGAGAATTTATTCAAACTGTTAGGAACCTATGCTTTCCTTAACTCTTTCAGATGGTGTAAAGGAAGTGATCCCTTGGCCTTGAAGAAGCATAGGATGAATACTAAAGATCTGCTCACCGCAGCAGAGTTCCACATCGACTATACTGTTTTTTTCCATCTGTCCACCTGCCTGTGGTGTTTTAACATGGTAACACTGCCTCCCGGGCTTTAGATAGTTACGCTATGTGTAAGTTTTAGGTAAATAAAACGATATCTGGGTGTACATTTGCAACTGAAAAGTGTTTTAATAATTTACTGTATGCAAATTACACCGTTAATATTCGAAATAGGATATTATTATAATTGTTGAATGTAAACTGAATATAATTACCTAAAGCCCGGGAAACAGTGTTACCATACGCAAACACCACAGGCTGGTGGACAGATGGAAAAAAACCGAGTATAGAGCCTGCTATTTTAGTCAGCAGTCTTTGGGCCTCTTTTATCTCCCAAAACATTTTAATTGTACTATGTCCTTTCCAGTCAGCTGTCATCGATTGTTTCTACAAAACTCGACTTCACTGAATCATATACTGCAAGAACAGTTTACCTCAACGGCTTTCATCTCGTTTCTCTCGTCGCCATTGGAATACCGAACTTCATTTCCATAAAGGAGAATTGGCTCAACTGCCCCTTCCAACTTACCAATTGTCGCTCCATTTAAAACACTTCTGTTCTTCAATTATTCTGTGATTTTTCTGCACCAGCTAATGGAACAAAGGTGAATGGTGAGAGGGACTAGGCGAGCTGGACATTATCAAATCTGTACTCGAGTTTTTACTTGTAGTAGAATGCCGTACTTAAACACCGACAGTAAGGAATGTATATGTATATATATATATATATATATATATCATATATGTATAGTATAAAATTATTATAATATATATATAATATTATATTATATATAATATATAGATATATATATATATATATATATATATATGTATGTATATTATATATTATATAATTAATATTAATTATATATATATATATATATTATAAAATATTAATCAATGTGTTCACCTAATCCCCTCTTTCCTTACATTGGATCACTATCAAGTATTGCCCATCTGATTCCAGATCAGAATACATTAGGAGAATTTACAATCGCAGTTGTGACTGTAACCCATTACAATCAATTGACCAACGACCATAAATCACTGCGCGGGGTCAGTTTAGCTTGTAAGGTTATGACAGAACTTGCCTGCTTGTGTACTATATGCGTGTGTGGTGTTTGGGGGGGGGGGGTGGGGGGGGGAGGGGGGGGCGCATTATATCGCATGACCTGTGATCCTACTTGTTACTGAAGCTATTAGAGTGTACTATTAAATTCTCTCTCTCTCTCTCTCTCTCTCTCTCTCTCTCCCATTCAGATATACTCGCAATATGTGATTACTGCCACTTGTTGAAGCTATCAATTAGACGACGCCATATTGCGAATGAAATACTCCCAAAAAGGCATGAAAGGTATTACATCAATTAGCCCGGCGCATGTAAATGGGTATCTCGCTTTTGTTTGTGTAATTGTCTGATCCCCCGGCGTTATGGCCCCTCTGATCCGCCACCTGTGGATCAAACTGCTTTTTTGTTCGCAACGTATATGCATCCGAATGTTATTTCCTCCATAAAATAAACAATACCGAAGCACTTTTTTTTTTCAGGAATATAACTGTACGCTCGAGTGTAGGCATTTATTCTCAGAGTTTGTGAGGGTTAGTTGATGGTCGCGTTACGTGCTTCCATCTGTTGGTGGTTGAGTGCACTAAGCCGAATGCCATTCTAGAAATGTTAATGGTTGGGGTGGATTCTCCCGTAGCGTTAATACCTGATTGCCCTGTTATTAGGTCAGTATCTTTTCTTTATAATCAAAGTATTGAGCATTTACAGAAATTTTTCTTTATAATCAAAGGACTGAGCATTTACAGAAATTTTTCTTTATAATCAAAGTATTGAGCATTTACAAAAATTTTTCTTTATAATAAAAGTATCGAACATTTACAGAAATTCAGTATTTAAGAGAAAATCCACATTTTCTCGTCTCATGGATATGAAGTTTTCTATGTCATTGTTCGAAGTGATTGTTTGAATATATTTGCACATTGCATATCAGGAGTGAACTCTTCTATTGTTATGCACTGCTAATAGTGTGTCTGTTGACTACCATCCTCAGCCGACTCATTTCACAGATATTTCGCCTTCATTTCTCATTGACCCTGCTAGCAAGAAATTGTTGACCTCGATGAATATTTTTGTCAGTTCCAGAAACCGCCACTTATTCATTCCCTGCAGGAAAGCTGCTAAAAGACTAAATATTCACGGCAGCATTCAGTCATCTTATTGCAAAGATGCCTCGCTTTCATTCCCCTTGTAACTGACTGAACAGAATATGTGGTCTCCCCTAGAAACTATGAAAGTGATGTACGACTGTTACAATTTTCAGTCGGTCCTTATGAAAGGTTAACCATTTTCAGTCCTATCTGAAATTACGTCAAGAATATATATTAACCTCTTCAGTTATTCAGATTTCAGGAACTCATGACGTTCAAGAGCATTTCAAGTCGTGAAAAGAGCGACTGTTCACCTCATTGGTCGACTCTACCGTTGCGGGGATGATTAGGAAAACGTGTCCTAAACACACGCACCTCATGCCCAGTAACGCCATTTCCAAGTTTCCTTCCCTGTCTACCCTGTGTAGAGATCCCATCGTAATGCCTTGCTACCGTGGCTTATAGAAGCAGGCTGTTCGATTTCAGAAGTTGTTACAGGAGTGTCTTGACCATCCAGTGTTCAGTTAGGCCTTCTCAGAGATCCTTTTAACTGTTTAAGGTAGACAGAGAAACATGCCCCTAAAAAGGGAATGTGGGACGGTTGTGAAGAAGTTTGATGTACCGTACCGTGACAGAAATGGATGTGGCCAACCGATGGACCTAACGATTGTGTGTGTGTGTGTGTGAGAGAGAGAGAGAGAGAGAGAGAGAGAGAATTGTAAATTACTTTCCGATCATTACCAGAAATTAAAAAAAAATATAAATTACTTATAAGTTTAAGGAAAGAAATTCTTTAAAGATAAGTTCGCTTTAGCGTGCAAATGGATTGGCTTATACATAGTGCCTAGTGAGCAATATTTTTTGCGATATACCATGACATATGATACTGCGTTAAAAAAGTAGTTTCTGAAGGACTTGCTTGCCAATCTTTGGCAAGAGATATCAGTAGATATATAATAATGTTGAGAGAGAGAGAGAAAGAGAGAGAGAGAGAGAGAGAGAGAGAGAGAGAGAGAGAGAGGTGGGACTCGGGGCTCGGGGCTCTTTCAGGAGAACAAGTTCCTCAACTAAATGAAATGAGAGTAAATAAAATTGAAAGACCAAAAACAAGAACAAAAAATGAAATATATTCATTGTATTAGCAGCCACACACACAGTAGGAAATAATCGTGCAAAGTCAATTATTATTACGAAAAAATAAAATATGCAACGTTGAAGCTGTCGCATATTCAGATCCCTCCCATTACCCCCCAAAAAAAGAAGAAAAAAAAAAGCGTTACTGATTGAGAGGTCGGTAGGTCGGTAGCAAGCGGACGCAGCGGCGGGTGCGCATATAATGGAGCTACCGTAAACAATACTACCATTACAACCGGGCGATGAGGCTTCATTTACTAGACAGGCTGCAATCAAGAGAACCATTCAGCCTTCGCCAGGGCACACTATTTCATTCGCCACCTCCAGCGCCACTGTCTGTGTACCCCCATACCCACCCCCTTCCCCCCAGGGGTCCAATAACACCCCGCCCCCAACCCCCGTTAAAACGTTCAATCCGACAAGGTTTATTAGTTAGGTTCGTTCCGGGACTTTGATTTGGGCCACATAAGGGCGGCGCTCTCATATTATTCCGCCCTGCCCACCCCAACCCCCATCCCCCTTCCGCCTAGTCCAGTGGGCCATCCCGTGCCCTTGTCATACCCCTTTCTCGCCTTCTTCATCTTCTTCTTCTTCTTCTTGTTCCTTCTTATCCCCCTTGTTTTATTCCTTCTTTTCGGCTCATTCCATATTCCTCCTGTTGTGGCTCTTGTAGTACCTGTTCCATTGCTGTCGGAGCCTTCAAATATTTTTCTTTGTCAGCTCTCTCTCTCTCTCTCTCTCTCTCTCTCTCTCCTCTCTCTCTCTCCTCTTATCTTGCTCTCTTGTCGGCAGCGTCGTTTCTGTTCCATCAAGGAATAGAACCTTTTCCGTTTCACACTCCCTTCTCCATCAAAGGATACCACCTATCAATTCATCTCTCTACCTTCTCCATCATGAATTACAACCTTTCCTCTCCACTCTCTCCCTTCTCAGTCTTGGGATACCACCTATCAATTCATCTCTCTCCTTCTCCATTAAGGAATAACACCTATCTCCATTCCTCCCTTCCCTCCTCCATTAAGTGATAGAATTTTTCCATCCCTATCTCCCTTTTCCATCACGGAATAGGATTTTTCCATTCCACTCCCCCATCTCCATCATGGGATACAACCCATCCTTACCTCTCTCCCCATTCCATCACGGGATAAAATCCATCCTTTCCTCTCTCCCTCCTCTCCATTCCTTTCGCGTTGCGCTTCTCCATCCCACTGACGTCCCGGACTTTGTTTTCTAATAGAAAGAGACACAGTATTGTGTTTGATCAATACCGGTCGCAAGCCCTTGATCCAGAACATACAGTTGGCATAAGTGCCAACGTGCCACTCACCGTAATGCGAAATTCTATGAAGTTCTCTTTCGGGAGGAAATTATTTTAGGATTTCGTCAAAAGCCGTCGTGTCCTGCGTTGCTTCCCACGGAAGTCTTGCGTTTTATTTTATTTTATTCCCTTTTTTTATCTTTTGCATTACTGCTTTGGTTTTCATATGTTTGAAACGCTGCACAAATGGTCACGGTAAATCTTTTTTTTTTTATTCGAATAAATTTTGTCCCTGGTGTTGATATGAAAGAAATACAGCAGCGAATTGTTTAATTTTATACATTTGTAATATTTTTCTTCAAAGCATTATTTGCCTAATATTCGTATCTATTGGATATCTATGAAAATGTCAGATTTTGGGTTGAATATGGATGACTAATTTTCAAAGCTGTTATGAACTTCATTGTAGTAAACTCTCGTTATCTGAATTGTAATGATTTTTTTTTATTTGCCATATAGTATAATATCTTCGCGACGATAAAAATAGTGTCAAAACGTTTAAATTTTTTTTTTTTCAATATATATACGTTTTTAGGTCCAGTATGAAATTATTTCAGTGCTTTTTATGTATCAGTAAATTTTTTTTTTTCAGATTAAAGCAAAAATTTCTCTGTAAAAGTTTTATTTTTGGTCCAGCATGGAATTATTTCAGTGCATTTTACGTATCATAGTAAAGATTTTTTTTTTTTTTTTTCATTTTAAAGCAAAAATGTCCTTGTAAAATTTTTATTTTCATTACGAGCAACTTTTCGTTTGCGTTTCCAAAAAACATCACTTTCATTATATTACTTTAGTCATATTCAGACACTTCCGTTTATAACTAAAATTCATATGAACTGAAAACAGGGAGGTAGAGGGTTATGATAGTAATCGGTCAGTTATCATAACATCAACTAGAGAATGGATTACGGAAAAAGTGATGAAAACAGAGAGATGGATTGATTTCATAAAACAGAAGAACAGAGTACTCTTTAATGCATGAACATAATACAATTGTCCAGATTAACTCTATGGAAGTGAATTCTCTAAAGGGAAGTGAAATTCTAAGGGGAAGGGAAATCTCTAAGGGGAAGTGAAATCTTTAAAGGGACGTGAAATCTCTAAGGGGAAATGAAAGCTCTTAAGGGGAAGTGAAATTTCCAAGGGGTAGTGAAATCTCTAAGGGGACGTGAAATCTCCGATGGAAAGTGAAATCTCCAAGGGGAAGTGAAATCTCCAAGGGGAAGTGAAATCTCTAAGGGGAAGTGAAATCTCTAAGGGGACGTGAAATCTCTGATGGGAAGTGAAATCTCCAAAGGGACGTGAAATCTCCGATGGGAATTGAAATATCCAAGGGGAAGTGAAATCTCTAAGGGGACGTGAAATCTCCGATGGGAAGTGAAATCTCCAAGGGGAAGTGAAATCTCTAAGGGGACATGAAATCTGAGGGGGGAAGTGAACTCTTTAAGGGGAACAGAAATCTCTTCAGGGGAAGTGAAATCTATAAAGGGACGTGAAATCTCTAAGGGGACTTGAGATCTCTTAAGGGTATGTGAAATCTCTATGGGGAAGTGAAATCTTCAAGGGTACGTGAAATCTCTGAGGGGAAGTGAAATCTCTAAGGGTGCGTGAAATCTCCGAGGGGAAGTGAAATCTCTAAGGCAGGTCATACACGCTCGGATTTGTCCCCGGACATGTCAAAAGGGGAGGACCATCGAAAGAAATGACACGGCCATTAACAGTAACGACCCGGTTTGTGTGAATTGCTCATTTGCTTCTCCAACAGCGAACTAAAAGTTATGGCAATTTGTGCTATAATTTGCGTCAGAATGAAGACCCGTGCTAAGAAAAAAAAAAAAAAAAAAAAAAGATATATAGGGTGAAAGACTGGTTGCTTAAAATAATAAGTGAACTCAAATGTCATCCAGGCGATCGGTATAATTATTTGAGGATGGGCGAGGATAAATATGGGGAACTATTTGAATTAATAACACCTTATATCAAGAAATCAGACAATTCTATGAGGCAATCAAGTATTTATCTCCTGCTGATAGACTGACCGTCACACTACGGTATTTAGCGACAGGGAGATCTGATGAAGACATAAAGTTCAGTGTGGCGATATCTCCTTAGAGACTTGAGAATATCATCCCAGAATGCGATTCTAATGTTGTTTATTTTCTTGGTGGCCGTTTCCCATGTGCCATCTAGATATCTGTCATTTAGCTTGTTTGCTAAAATATGGTAAGTGATATTTTCCCGATTTCTGTCGGAATAACACTGGATTTTGCATTCCATAAGCATGGACGTGACTTATATAAAATAATCCAGTCAGCCCAAAACGACTTATCAACCTCGACTTTTCTACAAATCTTTTGACCGGAGCTGAGCGTGTGGGATTGGAGGCCTAAGGAGAAGTGAAACCTCCTAGGGAAAGTGAAACCTTCAAGGGGAAGTGAAACCTTCAAGGGGAAGTGAAACCTTCAAGGGGAAGTGAAACCTTCAAGGGGAAGTGAAACCTTCAAGGGGAAGTGAAATCTCTAAGGGGACGGGAAATCTCCGATGGGAATTGAAATCTTCAAGGGGAAGTGAAATCTCCGATGGGAAGTGAAATCTCCAAGGGGAAGTGAAATCTCCAAGGGGAAGTGAAATCTCTAAGGGGACGTGAAATCTGAGGGAGTAAGTGAACTCTTTAAGGAGAACATAAATCTCTTCAGGGGAAGTGAAATCTATTAAAGGGACGTGAAATCTCTAAGGGGACTTGAGATCTCTTAAGAGTACGCGAAATTGCTAAGGGGAAGTGAAATCTTCACGGGTACACTAAATCTCTGAGGGGAAGTAAAATCTTCAACGGTACGTGAAATCTTTGAGGGGAAGTGAAATCTCTAAGGCAGGTCATACACGATCGGATTTGTCCCCGGACATGTCAAAAGGGGAGGACCATCGAAAGAAATGACACGGCCATTAACAGTAACGACCCGGTCTGTGTGAATTGCTCATTTGCTTCTTGTGCGTGCTAGAGTGATGGCCGAGGTACTACTCTCCGACAGCGAACTGAAAGTTATGGCAATTTGTGCTATAATTTGCGTCAGAATGAAGACCCGTGCTAAGAAAAAAAAAATAAAAAAAAAGATATATTGGGTGAAAGACTGGTTGCTTAAAACAATAAGTGAACTCAAATGTCATCCAGGCGATCGGTATAATTATTTGAGGATGGGCGAGGATAAATATGGGGAACTATTTGAATTGATAACACCTTATATCAAGAAATCAGACAATTCTATGAGGCAATCAAGTATTTATCTCCTGCCGATAGACTGACCGTCACACTACGGTATTTAGCGACAGGGAGATTTGATGAGGACATAAAGTTCAGTGTGGTGATATCTCCTTAGAGACTTGAGAATATCATCCTGGAATGCGATTCTAATGTTATTTATTTTCTAGGTGGCCGTTTCCCATATGCCATCAAGATATCTGTTATTTAGCTTATTTGCTAAAATATCGTAAGCGATATTTTCCCGATTTCTATCGGAATAAAACTGGATTTCGCATTCCATAAGCATGGACGTGACTTATATAAAATAATCCAGTCAGCCCAAAACGACTTATCAACCTCGACTTTTCTACAAATCTTTTGACCGGAGCTGAGCGTGTGGGATTGGAGGCCTAAGGAGAAGTGAAACCTCCTAGGGAAAGTGAAACCTTCAAGGGGAAGTGAAACCTTCAAGGGGAAGTGAAACCTTCAAGGGGACGTGAAATCTCCGATGGGAAGTGAAATCTACAATGGGAAGTGAAATCTCTAAGGGGACGGGAAATCTCCGATGGGAATTGAAATCTTCAAGGGGAAGTGAAATCTCCGATGGGAAGTGAAATCTCCAAGGGGAAGTGAAATCTCCAAGGGGAAGTGAAATCTCTAAGGGGACGTGAAATCTGAGGGGGTAAGTGAACTCTTTAAGGAGAACATAAATCTCTTCAGGGGAAGTGAAATCTATTAAAGGGACGTGAAATCTCTAAGGGGACTTGAGATCTCTTAAGAGTACGCGAAATCGCTAAGGGGAAGTGAAATCTTCAAGGGTACGTGAAATCTCTGAGGGGAAGTGAAATCTTCAACGGTACGTGAAATCTTTGAGGGGAAGTGAAATCTCTAAGGCAGGTCATACACGCTCGGATTTGTCCCCGGACATGTCAAAAGGGGAGGACCATCGAAAGAAATGACACGGCCATTAACAGTAACGACCCGGTCTGTGTGAATTGCTCATTTGCTTCTTGGCCGTGCTAGAGTGATGGCCGAGGTACTACTCTCCAACAGCGAACTGAAAGTTATGGTAATTTGTGCTATAATTTGCGTCAGAATGAAGACCCGTGCTAAGAAAAAAAATAAAAAGATATTTTGGGTGAAAGACTGGTTGCTTAAAATAATAAGTGAACTCAAATGTCTTCCAGGCGATCGGTATAATTATTTGAGGATGGGCGAGGATCAATATGGGGAACTATTTGAATTAATAACACCTTATATCAAGAAATCAGACAATTCTATAAGGCAATCAAGTATTTATCTCCTGCGATAGACTGACCGTCACACTACGGGTATTTTAGCGACAGGGAGATTTGATGGAGGACATAAAGTTCAGTGTGGTGATATCTCCTTAGAGACTTAAGAATATCATCCTGGAATGCGATTCTAATGTTGTTTATTTTCTTGGTGGCCGTTTCCCATGTGCCATCTAGATATCTGTCATTTAGCTTATTTGCTAAAATATCGTAAGCGATATTTTCTCGATTTCTGTCGGAATAACACTGGATTTCGCATTCCATAACCATGATCGTGACCTATATAAAATAATCCAGTCAGTCCAAAATGACTTATCAACCCCGATTTTTCTACAAATCTTTTGACCGCAGTTGAGCTTGTGATTGGAAGCCTAAGGAAAATGAAGTGCAAGCCTCTAAGGGGAAGTGAAACCTTCAATGGGAAGTGAAACCTTAAAGAGGAAGAAATCTCTAAGGGGATGAAATCTTCAAAGGGAAAGTGAAACCCTTCAAGGGGAAACCAAGTGGAAAACCCTTCCAAGGGAAGTGAAACTCAAGGAAGGGAAGTGAAATAAACCTTCTTAAAGGGGAAGTGACTCCAAGGGGAAGTGAAACCTCCAAGGGGAAGTGAAAACTTCAAGGGGAAGTGAAACCTCCAAAGAAAAATTGTGAAACCTCAAGGGGAAGTGAAAACCTCAAGGGGAAGTGAAAACCTCTCAAGGGGAAAGTGAAAGCCCTCAAGGGGAAGTGAACCCTTCAAGGGGAATGATGAATGAAACCTCCAAGGGGAAGTGAAAGTGAATCTCCCTAAGGGGAAAGGCAAACTCCCCCCAAGTGGGGGTGGAAAGGCTGAAACCCTTTTTCCAAGGGGAGTGGAAAGGGGAATGGAAACCTCCAAAGTCCGCAAGGGGAAAAGTGAAACCTTTCCAAGGGGAAACAAAAAGTGAAAAACTTCAAGGGGAAAAAGTGAAACCCTTCAAGTGAACAACCCTCCAAGGGGAAGTGAAACTTCAGGGGGGAAGGGGGTGAAGTGAAAACTTCAAGGGGGAAGTGGGGAAAACCTCCAAGGGAAGGGGAGTGAACCCTCTGGGGAAGAATTGAATGAATCTCTAAGGGGATTGAAACCTTTCCAAGGGGAAGTTGAAGCCCTCCAAGGGAAAGTGAAACCTCCAAGGGAAGTGAAATCTTCAAAAGGGGAAGTGAAACCTTCCACGGGGAGGGGAAAAGTTGGGGGAATGAAACCTCCAAGGGGAAGTTGAAACCTCAAGGAAAGGGAAGTGAAACCTCCAAGCGGGAAAGTGAAAACCCTTCAAGGGAAGTGAAACCCTCCCAAGGGAAGTGAAACCTTCCAAGGGGAGGAAGTGAAAACTCCCAAGGGGAAAGTGAAACCTCAAGGGGAAGTCGAAACCTTCAGTGGAAATGAAACCTTCAAGGGTAAATGAAACCTCCAAGGGGAATAAAACCTCCAAAGAGAAGTGAACCTTCAAGGTGGAAGTGAAACCTCAAGGGAAAGTGAACATCCAAGGGGAAGTGAACCTTGAAGGGGAATACAACCTTAAAGGGGAAGTACACTCCAAGGGAAGTTAAACTTCAAGTGCAGTGAACCTCCAGGGGGAATGAAACCTCCAAGGGAAGTAAAACCTCCAAGAGAAGTTACACCTTCAAGTGGAAATGAAACCTCAGGGGAGTGAAACCTCCAAGGGGGAAGTAAAACCTCCAAGGGAAAGTGAAACCTTCAAGGGGAAGTGAAACCTCCAAGGGGAAGTGCAACCTCGAAGTGAGGAAGTGAAACCTTCAAGGGGAAGTGAAACCTCCAGGGGGAAACTGAACTCCAGGGAAGTGAACCCTTCAAGGGGATGAAACCTTCAGGGGAATGAAACCTCCACAGGGAACGTAAACCTCCAAAGAGAATGAAACATTCATGGAAGTGAAACATCCAAGGGGAAGTGAAACTCCAGGAGAAGTGAACCTTCAAGGGTAAATGAAACCTTCAGGGGAAGTGAAACCCAAGGGGAAAGTGAAACCTCCAAGGGGAAGGGAAACCTTCAAGGGGAAATGAAAACCTTCAAGGGGAGTGAAACCTTCAAGGGGAAGTGAACCTCGAAGGAAGTGAACCCTCCAATGAAAAGGTAAAACCTCCACTGGAAGTTGAAACCTTCAAGGGGAGTAACCTTCAAGGGGAAATGAACCTTCAGGGAAATGAAACTTCAAGGGGAAGTGAAACCTCCAGGGAAAGTGAAACCTCCAGGGAAAGTGAAACCTCCAAGGGGCACGTGACACTTTCAAGGGAAATGAACCTGCAAGGGGAAGGGAAACCTTCCAGGGGAAGTGAAACCTCCAAGGAAAGTAAAACCTCCAAGAGAAGTGAAACCTTCAAGGGTAAGTGAAACCTCCATGGGAAATGAAACTCCAGGGAGTGAAACCTTCATGGGGAGTGAAACCTTCAAGGGGAAATGAAACCTTCAGGGAAAGTGAACCTCCAAACGAAGTGAAACTTAAGGGGGAAGTGAAACCTCCAAGGAAGTGAACCTCCAAGGGGAAGTGAAACCTAAGGTAAATGAAACCTTAAAGTGGAAGTGACACCTCCAAGGGAAAGTGAAACGCTTCAAGGGAAGTGAAACCTCCAGGGGGAAGTGGGGAAAACCTCCAAGGGAAAGTAAACCTCCAAAGAGAGTGAAACCTTCCAGTGGAAATGGACAAACCTTCAAGGAAAGTCAACCCTCAAGGGGAAGTAAACCTCTAAAGGAAGTGAAACCTCAAGGGAAGTGAAAACCTCCAAGGGAATTCAACCTCCAAGGTAAGTGAAACCTTCAAGGGAGTGAAACTCCGAGGAAAAGTAAACCTCAAGGGTAAGTGAACCTTCAAGGGGAAAGGAAACCTCAAGTGAGTGAACCTCACAAGGGAAAGTAAACCCTCCAAAGGGAAGTGAAACCTTCAATGGGAAAGTGAAACCTCCAAGCGGAAGGAAACCCCCAGGGGAATGAACCTTCAGGGAAAATGAAACCTTCAAGGGGAGTGACCTCCAAGGGAAAGTGAAACCTCCAGGGGAAGTGAAACCTTCAAGGGGGAAATGAAACCTTCAGTGAAGTAAAAACCTTCATGGGAAGTGAAACCTCCAAGGGGAAGTGAACCCTCCAAGGAAAGTAAAACCATCCAAAGGGAGGTGAACCTTCAAGGGGAAATGAAACCATTCAAGGGGAATGAACCTCCAAGGAAAGTGAACCTCAAGGAAAGTGAAACCTCCAAGGAAAGTGAAACCTCCAAGGGGAAGGAAACCGTCAGGGTAAAGAAACTTCAAGGGGAAGGGATACCCCAAGGTGAAGTGGAAACTCCAATGGAAAGTAAACCCTCCCAAAAAAAGGGAAGTGAAACCTTCAAGGTGAAGTGAAACCCTCCATGGGGAAATGAAACCTCCAAGGGACGTGAACATTCATGGGGAGTGAAACCTTCAAGGGGCAATTAATCATTCATGTGATGAAACCTCCAAGGGAAAGTGAAACTCAAGGGAAATGAAACATTGAAGGGGAATGAAACCTCAGGGGAGTGACATCTCCAAGGGAAAGTGAAACCTTCAAGGGGGAAGTGAAACCTCCAGGGGGAAGTGAAACCGCCAAGGAAAAGTAAACCTTCAGGGGGAGTGAAACCTTCATGGGGAAGTGAAAACCTCCAAGGGGAAGTGAAATCTCTACGGGGAAATGAACCTTCAGGGAAGTGAAACCTCCATTAAAAAAAAAGGAAAAAAAAACGCTTCGAGGGAAAGGAAACCTTCAAGGAAATGAACCCCAAGGGGAAGTGAACCCTTCAAGGGGAAGTGAAATCTTGAAGGGAATTAAATCTTCACAGGGGAGGTGAAAACCTCAAAAAAGTGACCCTCCAATGGGAGTGAAACCTTCAAGGGGAAGGAAACCTCCAAGGGGAAGTGAAACCTCAAGGCAGAAATGAACCTTCAAGGGGAATTGGAAACCTCCAAGGGTGAAGTGAAAACCTCCAAGGGAAGTGAACCTTCAAGGGGACGTAAAACGTCCAAGGGAAGTGAAACCTCCATGGGGAAAATGAAACCTCTCCAAGGAATGAAACGTGCAAGGGGAAATGAAACCTCCAAGGGGAAGTGAAACATTCCAGGGAAGTGAAACCTCCAAGAGAATTGAAACCCTTCAAGGGGAAGTTGAACCTCCAAGTGAGTTAACCTCCAAGGGGAAGTGAAACCTTCAGGGGAAAGTGAAACTTCAAGGGGAGTGAAACTCCAAGGGGAAGTGAAACTTCCAAGGGAAGTTGAAACTTCCAAGGGGAAGTGAAACCTCTAAGGGAAGTGAATCCTCTAATGGTAAGTGAAACCTCCAAGGGGAATGAAACCTTCGAGGTGAAGTGAAACCTTCAGGGAAGTGAACCCTCCAATTGGAATGAACCTTCCACGGAAGGGAAATCTCTAAGGGGAAGTGAAACCTCCAAGGGACAGTGAAACTTCCAGGGAAAGTGAAACTCCAGGGGAAGTGAAACCTCCAAGGGGAATTGAACCTTCAAGGGTAAGTTGCAACCTTCAAGGGAAGTGAAACCTCCAAATTGGAAATGAACCTTCAACGGGAAGTGAAATCTCGAGGGGAATTGAATCCATCCAGGGAAAGTGAAACTTCCAGGGGAATTGAATCCTCTAATGGAAGTGAAACCTCCAAGGGAATGAACCTTCAAGGGAATGAAACCTTCAAGGGAAGTGAACCTCCAATTGGATGAAACCTTCAACGGGAGTGAAATCTCTAAGGGGAATTGAAACCTCCAAGGAAAGTGAACTTCAATGGGAAAGTAACATCAGGGAAGTGAAACATCCAGGAAGGAGTGAAACACTCCAAGGGAAAGCGAAACTTCCAATGGGAGTGAAACCTCCCAGGGGAAGTGAATCCTTCAAGGGGAGTGAACCCTCCCAAGGGGAATTGAAACTCCAGGGGAAGTGGAAACCTCCAAAGAGGAAGTGAAACCTCCAAGGGGAAATGAAACCTTCAAGGGGAAGTGAAATCTCTAATGGGAAGTTAAATCTCTAAGGGAAGTGAAACCTCCGAAGGGAAAGTGAAACTTCCAAGGGAAATGAACCTCCTAGGGGAAGTGAAATCTCCAGGGGAAGTGAAACTTCAAGGGGAAGTGAAATCTCCAAGGGGAAGTGAAACCTTCCAAGGGGAAGTGAATTCTCCAAGGGGAAGTGAAACTTCAAGGGAAGTGATCTCTACGGGGAAGTGAAACCTTCAGGGAAGTGAAACCTCCAAGGAAAGTGAAACCTTCAAGGGGAAGGTGAAACCTCCAGGGGAAGTGAAACACTCCAGGGGAAGTTAAACTTCAATTTGGAAATGAACCTTCAAGGGGAAGTGAAACTCAGGGTAAGTAAACCTCCAAGGGAAGTGAAACCTTCAGGGGTAATGAGAAACCTCCAGGGAAGTGAAACTCTAGGGGGAAGTGAAACCTTGAAGGGAAATGAAACCTTCAAGGGGAAGTGACACCTCCAAGTGGAAGTGACCTTCAAGGGGAAGTGAAACCTCCAAGGGGAAAGTGAAACCTTCAACGTGGAAATGAAACCTTCAGGGAAATTAAAACCTTCCAGGGGAAGGGTAAAACCTCCAAAGGGAAGTGAAACCTTCCAAGGGGTAAACGTGAAACTCCAAGGGAAAGTGAAACCTCCAAGGGGAATGAAACCTTGAAGGGGAAATAAAACCTTAAAGGGGAAGTGACACCTCCAAGGGAAAGTTAAACCTTCAAGGGGAAGTGAAACCTCCAGGGGGAAGTGAAACCTCCAAGGGAAAGTAAAACCTCCAAAGAGAAGTGAAACCTTCAAGTGGAAATGAAACCTTCAAGGGGAAGTGAAACCTCCAAGGGGAAGTAAAACCTCCAAGGGGAAGTGAAACCTTCAAGGGGAAGTGAAACCTCCAAGGGGAAGTGAAACCTCGAAAGAGAGGAAACCTTTAAGGGAATTGAAACCTCCAAGGGGAAGTGAAACCTCCAAGGGGAAGTGAAACCTTCAAGGGGAAATGAAACCTTCAAGGGGAAGTGAAACCTCCAAGGGAAAGTAAAACCTCCAAAGGGAAGTGAAACCTTCAATGGGAAGTGAAACCTCCAAGGGGAAGTGAAACCTCCAAGGAGAAGTGAAACCTTCAAGGGGAAATGAAACCTTCAAGGGGAAGTGAAACCAACAAGGGAAAGTGAAACCTCCAAGGGGAAGTGAAACCTTCAAGGGGAAATGAAACCTTCAAGGGGAAGTGAAACCTTCAAGGGGAAGTGAAACCTCGAAGGGGAAGTGAACCCTCCAAGGAAAAGTAAAACCTCCAAAGGGAAGTGAAACCTTCAAGGGGAAGTGAAACCTTCAAGGGGAAATGAAACCTTCAAGGGGAAATGAAAACTTCAAGGGGAAGTGAAACCTCCCAAGGGAAAAGAGTAAACCTCCAAGGGAAAGTGAAACCCTCCAAGGGCAATGAAACTTTCAAGGGGAAATGAAACCTTCCGGGGAAGGGAAACCTCCCAAGGGGGGAAGTGAAACCTCCCAAGGGAAGTAAAACCCTCCAAGAAGAGTTTAAACCTTCAAGGGGAAGTGAACCTCCATGGGGAAATGAAACCTCCAAGGGGAAGTGAAACCTTCATGGGGAAGTGAAACCTTCAAGGGGAAATGAAACCTTCAAGGGGAAGTGAAACCTCCAAAGGGAAGTGAAACCTTCAAGGGGGAAGTGAAACCTCCAAGGGAAAGTGAAACCTCCAAGGGGAAGTGAAACCTTAAAGGGGAAATGAAACCTTAAAGGGGAAGTGACACCTCCAAGGGAAAGTGAAACCTTCAAGGGGAAGTGAAACCTCCAGGGGGAAGTGAAACCTCCAAGGGAAAGTAAAACCTCCAAAGAGAAGTGAAACCTTCAAGTGGAAATGAAACCTTCAAGGGGAAGTGAAACCTCCAAGGGGAAGTAAAACCTCTAAAGGGAAGTGAAACCTTCAAGGGGAAGTGAAACCTCCAAGGGGAAGTGAAACCTCCAAGGGGAAGTGAAACCTTCAAGGGGAAGTGAAACCTCCAAGGGAAAGTGAAACCTCCAAGGGGAAGTGAAACCTTCAAGGGGAAATGAAACCTTCAAGGGGAAGTGAAACCTCCAAGGGAAAGTAAACCCTCCAAAGGGAAGTGAAACCTTCAATGGGAAGTGAAACCTCCAAGCGGAAGTGAAACCCCCAAGGGGAAGTGAAACCTTCAAGGGGAAATGAAACCTTCAAGGGGAAGTGAAACCTCCGGAAGGGTTGAAAAAAAAAAAACCTTCCAAGGGGTGAAACCTTCAAGGGGAAATGAAACCTTCAAGGGGAAGTAAAACCTTCAATGGGAAGTGAAACCTCCAAGGGGAAGTGAACCCTCCAAGGAAAAGTAAAACCTCCAAAGGGAAGTGAAACCTTCAAGGGGAAATGAAACCTTCAAGGGGAAATGAAACCTTCAAGGGGAAGTGAAACCTCCAAGGGAAAGTGAAACCTCCAAGGAAAAGTGAAACCTCCAAGGGGAAGTGAAACCTTCAAGGGGAAATGAAACCTTCAAGGGGAAGGGAAACCTCCAAGGGGAAGTGAAACCTCCAAGGGAAAGTAAAACCTCCAAAGGGAAGTGAAACCTTCAAGGGGAAGTGAAACCTCCATGGGGAAATGAAACCTCCAAGGGGAAGTGAAACCTTCATGGGGGAAAGTGGAAACCTTCAAGGGCGGAAAGAAACCTTCAAAGGGGGAAGGTGAAACTCCAAGGGAAAGTGAAACCTCCAAGGGGAAATGAAACATTGAAGGGGAAATGAAACCTTAAAGGGGAAGTGACACCTCCAAGGGAAAGTGAAACCTTCAAGGGGAAGTGAAACCTCCAGGGGGAAGTGAAACCTCCAAGGGAAAGTAAAACCTTCAAGGGGGAGTGAAACCTTCATGGGGAAGTGAAACCTCCAAGGGGAAGTGAAATCTCTAAGGGGAAATGAAACCTTCAAGGGGAAGTGAAACCTCCAAGGGAAAGGAAAACCTTCGAGGGAAAGTGAAACCTTCAAGGGAAAGTGAAACCTCCAAGGGGAAGTGAACCCTTCAAGGGGAAGTGAAATCTTGAAGGGGAAGTGAAATCTTCAAGGGGAAGTGAAACCTCCAAAGGAAAGTGAAACCTCCAAGGGGGAAGTGAACCTTCAAGGGGAAGTGAAACCTCCCAAGGGGAAGGTAAACCTTCAGGGGAAATGAAACCTTCAAGGGGAATGTAAACCTCCAAGGGGAAGTGAAACCTCCAAGGGGAAGTGAAACCTTCAAGGGGAAGTAAAACGTCCAAGGGGAAGTGAAACCTCCATGGGGAAATGAAACCTCCAAAGGGAAGTGAAACTTTCAAGGGGAAATGAAACCTCCAAGGGGAAGTGAAACCTTCCAGGGGAAGTGAAACCTCCAAAGAGAATTGAAACCTTCAAGGGGAAGTGAAACCTCCAAGGTGAAGTTAAACCTCCAAGGGGAAGTGAAACCTTCAAGGGGAAGTGAAACCTTCAAGGGGAAGTGAAACCTCCAAGGGGAAGTGAAACTTCCAAGGGGAAGTGAAACTTCCAAGGGGAAGTGAAACCTCCAAGGGAAGTGAATCCTCTAAGGGGAAGTGAAACCTCCAAGGGGAAGTGAAACCTTCGAGGGGAAGTGAAACCTTCAAGGGGAAAGTGAACCTCCAATTTGGAAATGAAACCTTCCAACGGAAGGGAAATCTCTAAGGGGGAAAGTGAAACCGCCCAAGGAAAGAATGAAACTTCCAAGGGAAAGTGAAACCTCCAAGGGGAAGTGAAACCTCCAAGGGGAATTGAAAAACACCTTCAAGGGGAATTGAACCCTTTCAAGGGGAAGTGAAACCTCCCAAATTGGAAAAAACCTTCAACGGGAAGTGAAATCTCTAAGGGGGTTGAAGAACCTCCAAGGGAAAGTGAAACTTCCAGGGGAAGTGAATCCTCTAAGGGGAAGTGAAACCTCCAAGGGGAAGTGAAACCTTCAAGGGGAAGTGAAACCTTCAAGGGGAAGTGAAACCTCCAATTGGAAATGAAACCTTCAACGGGAAGTGAAATTCTAAGGGGAATTGAAACCTCCAAGGGAAAGTGAAACTTCCCAAGGGAAGAAATGAAAACCTTCCAAAGGGGAAGGTGAAACCTCAAGGAGGAGTGAAACCTCCAAGGGAAAGCGAAACTTCCAAGGGAAGTGAAACCCACCAAAGGGGAAGTGAAGACCTTCAAGGGGAATGAAACCTCCAAGGGAAAGTAAACCTCCAAGGGGAAGTGAAACTCCAAATGGGAAAGTGAAACCGCAAGGGGGAAATGAAACCTTCAAGGGAAGTGAAATCTCTAAGGGGAAGTAATCTCTAAGGGGAAGTGAAACCTCCAAGGGAAAGTGAAACACGCCGAGGGAAGTGAAACCTCCTAGGGGAAAGTAAACCTCCCAAGGGGAAGTGAAACCTTCAAGGGGAAGTGAACCTCAAGGGGAAGTGGAACCTTAAGGGGGAAGTGAAATTCTCCAAGGGGAAGTGAAACTTCAAGGGGGAATGAAATCTCTAAGGGGAAGTGAAAGGAACCCTTCAAGGGGAAGTGAAACCTCCAAAGTGAAACAAACCTCAAGGGGAAGTGAAAACCTCCAAGGGGAAGTGAAACCTCCAAGGGGAAGGGGTTAAAAACCTTCAATGGAAATGAACCTTCAAGGGGAATGAAAGCCTCCAAGGGGAAGTAAACCTCCCCAAAGGAAGTGAACCTTCAAAGGGGATGAACCTCCAAGGGGAAGTGAAACCTCTAAGGGGAAGTGAACCTTGAAGGGGAAATGAAACTTCAAGGGGAAGTTGACAAACCTCCCAAAGGGGAAGTGACCCCTTCAAGGGAAGTGAAACCTCCAAGGGGAAGTGAAACTTCAAGTGGAAATGAAACCTTCAAGGGGAAAGAAAATCCTCCAAGGGGAAGTAAAAACCTCCCAAGGGAAAGGTGAAACTTCAAGGGGGAGTGAAACCTCCAAGGGAAGTGAAACATCCAAGGGGAAGTGAAACCTTGAAGGGGAATGAACCTTGAAGGGGAATGAAACCTTAAAGGGAATTGACACCTCCAAGGGAAAAGTTTAAACCTTCAAGGGAATGAAACCTCCATGGGGGAAGTGAAACCTCTAAGGGAAGTAAAACCTCCAAAGAGTGAAAACCTTTCAAGTGGAAATGAAACCTTCAATGGGAAGTGAAACCTCCAAGGGGAAGTAAGAACCTCCAAAGGGAATGAAACCTTCAAGGGGAAGGGGTAACCTCCAAGGGGGAAGTAAAACCTCCAAAGGGAAGTGAAACCTTCAAGGGGAAGGTGAAGGGCCCTCCAAAGGGCAAAGTGAAACCTCCAAAGGGGAAGTGAAACCTTCCAAGGGGAAATGAAACCTTCAAGGGGAATGAAACCTCCAAGGGAACGAAAACCTCCAAAGGGAGAATGAAAAGGCCTCCAATGGGAATGAAAGCTCCAAGGGGAAGTGAAACCTCCAAGGTTGAAAATGAAACCTTCAAGAGGAATGAAACCAACAAGGGAAAGTGAAACCTCCAAGGGAAAGTGAAACCTTCAAGGGAAGGTGAAACCTTCAATTGGGAAGTGAAACCTCCAAGGGAAAGTGAAACCTCTATGGGGAAGTGAACCCTTCAGGAAGTGAAAATCCTCTAAGAGGAAGTGAAACCTCCAAGGGAAACTGAAACTTCAAAGGGAAAGTTGAAACCACGGGGAAGTGAAACCTTCAGGGGAAGTGAAACCTTCAAGGGGGAAGTGAAACCTTCAAGGGGGGAGTGAAACCTTCAAGGGAAAGTGAACCTCCAAGGGGAAGTGAACCCTTCAAGGGGAAGAAGAAATCTGTAAGGGGAAGGTTGAAACCTTCAAGGGGAAAGTGAACCTTCCAAGGGAAGTGAAACCTTTCGAGGGGGAAGTGAAAACCTTCAAGGGAAAGTGAACCCTCCAAGGGGAAGTGAACCCTTCAAGGGGAAGTGAAACCTTCAAGGGGAAATGAAACCTTCAAGGGGAAGTGCAACCTCAAAGGGAAAGTGAAACCTCCAAGGGGAAGTGAAACCTTCAAGGGGAAGTGAAACCTCCAAGGGAAGTGAAAACCTTCCAAGGGGAAATGACCTTCAGGGGAATGTGGAACCTCCAAGGGGAAAGTGAAAACCTCCAAAGGGGAAGTGAAAACTTCAAGGGGAAGTGAAACCTCCAAGGGGAAGTGAAACCTCCATGGGGAAATGAAACCTCCAAAGGGAAGTGAAACTTTCAAGGGGAAATGAAACCTCAAAGGGGAAGTGAAACCGTTCAGGGGGAAGTGAAATATCTAAGGGAACTGAAACCTTCAAGGGAGTGAAAACCTCAAGAGAAGGTGAAAACCTCTAAGGGGAAGTGACCCTTTCCAGGAAGTGAAATCTCTAAGGTGAAGTGGAAAACCTCCAGGGAAAGTGAAACTTCCAAGGAAAGTGAAACCTCCAAGGGGAAGTGAAACCTTCAGGGGAAGTGAACTTCAAGGGGAAGTGAACCTCCAAGAGGAAGTGAAACCCTTCAAGAGAGTGAAATCTCTAAGGGAGTGAAACCTTCAAGGGAAGGAAGCCTCCAAGGGAAAAGTGAAAACCCAAGGGGGAAGGAAAATCTTCAAGGGGAAGCTGAATGAAACTCCAAGGAAGGGAAACCTTCAAGGGAAGTGAAAAACGTCAAATGGAACGTGATACTCCAGGGAAGTGAAACCTTATGGGGAAGTGAACCCTTCAAAGGGAAGTGAAAATCTCTAAAGGAAGTGAAAACTCCAAGGGAAACAAACTTCCAAAGGGAAACGTGAAACCTCAAGGGAAGTGAAACCTCCAAGGAAAGTGAAACCTTCAGGGAGAGTGAAACCTTCAAGCGGTAAGTGTGAAACCTCCAAGGGGGAAGGGAACCCTCACTGTTTCACAGTGAAAATCTCTAAGAAGTGGGAACTTCAAGGGGGAAGTGAAACCTCAAGGAAAGTGAAACCTTCGAGGGGAAGTGAACCTTCAGGAAGTGAAAACTCCAAGGGAAAGTGAAACTCCAAGGGGAAGTGGGGAAATCTTCAAGGGGAAAGTGAAAACCTCCAAGGGAAGTTGAAACAGTAAGGGGGAAGAAATGAAAACCTTCAAAGGGAATTGTGAAACCTCAAAGGGGAAGTGAAACCTCCTCCAAGAGGAAGTGGGGAAACCTTCAAGGGGGAAGTGGAAACCTCCCAAGGGAAGTTGAACCACCATGGGGGATAATGAAACCTCCAAGGGAAAGTGAAACTGTTAAGAAGGGAAGGGAAATGAAACGCCCAGGGGAAGGGAAACCTTCAAGGAAGTGAAAACTCCAAAGAAGGGAAAGTGAAAACCTTCAAGGGGAAGGGAAACCTCAAAGTGAAGTTAAACCTCCAAGGGGAAAAGTGAAAAAACCTCCCATGTTACCTTTAAACCTTCAAGGGGAAAGTGAAATCCTTAAGGGGACAATGGGGAACCCTCCAAGTGGAAAGTGAAACTTCCAAAGGGAAGTGAAAACTCCAAGGGGAAGTGAAACCTCAAGTGGAAAGTGAAACCTCCAAGGGAAGTGAAAACCTCCAAGGGGAAGTGAAATCTAAGGGGAAGTGACACACCTTTCAGGGGAAGTGAAGCCTCCAAGGGAAAGTGAAACCTCCAAGGGGAAGTGAAATCTTCAAGGGGAAGTGAAACCTCCAAGGGAAAGTGAAACCTTCAAGGGGAAGTGAAACCTTCAATGGGAAGTGAAACCTCCAAGGGAAAGTGAAACCTCTATGGGGAAGTGAACCCTTCAAGGGGAAGTGAAATCTCTAAAAGGAAGTGAAACCTCCAAGGGAAACTGAAACTTCCAAGGGAAAGTGAAACCTTCAAGGGGAAGTGAAACCTCCAAGGGAAAGTGAAACCTTCAAGGGGGAGTGAAACCTTCAAGGGGAAGTGAAACCTCCAAGGGGAAGTGAACCCTTCAAGGGGAAGTGAAATCTCTAAGGGGAAGTGAAACCTTTCAAGCGGGAAGTTGAAACCTCCAAGGGGAAAGTGAAACCTTCGAGGGAAGTGAACATTCAAGGGGAAGGAACGTGAAACCTCCAAGGGAAAGTGAAACCTCCAAGGGGAAGGAAATCTTTCAAGGGGAAGTGAAACCTCCAAGGGGAAGTGAAAACCTTAAGGAGAAATGAAACCAAGGGGGAATGTGAAACCTCAAGGGAAGTGAAAACCTCCAAGAGGAAGGAAACCTTCAAGGGGAAGTGAAACCTCCAAGGGGAAGTGAAACCTCCATGGGAAATGAAAACCCAAGGGAAGTGAAACTTTCAGGGGAAATGAACCTCCAAAGGGGAAGGGAAAACCTCAAGGGAAAAGTGAAACCTCCCAAAGAGAAGTGAAACTTCAAGGGGAAGTGAACCTCCAAAGTGAAGTTAACCCTCAAGGAAAAGTGAAACCTCCAATGGGAAATGAAACCTTCAAGGGAAAAGTGAAATCTCCCTAAGGGGAAGTAAACCTCCAAGGGGAAAGTGAAAACCTTCCAAAGGGAGTGAAACCTCCAAGGGGAAGTGGAAACCTTCCAACGGGGAAGTGAAACCTCCAAGGGGAAAGTGAAACCTTACAAGGGGAAGTGAAACTTCTAGGGGAAGTGAAATGAAACCACCAAGGGAAGTGCAACCTTCAAGGGGAAGTGAAACCTCCATTAAGGGGAATGAATCCACTCTAAGGGAAAAGTGAAACTTCCAAAGGGGAAAGTGAAACCTTCCAAGGGGAAGTGAAACCTTCAAGGGAAGGGGAAACCTACAATGGGAATGAGGACCTTTCAAACCGGAGTGAAATTCCTAAGGGGAAGTGAAACCTCCAAGGGAAGTGAAACGTTCAAGGGAAAGTGAAAACTCCAAGGGAAGTGAAACTCCAAGGGGGAAGTGAAACCTCCAAGGGAAAGCGAAACCTTCCAAGGGGAAAGTTGGAAACTCCAGGGGAAGTGAAGCCTTCCCCAAGGGGAAGTGAAACCTCCAAGGGGAAGTGAAATCTCTAAGGGGAAGTGAAACCTCCAAGGGAAAGTGAAACCTTCAAAGGGGAAGTGAAAACTCCAAAGGGAAAGTGAAACCCCAAGGGGAAGTGAAATCCTTCCAAAGGGGATAAGTGAAACCTTCAAGGGGAAGTGAAATCTCAAGGGGAAAGTGGGAAACCTTCGAGGGAAGTGAATTTCTCCAAGGGGGAAGTGGAAACCTTCCAAGGGGAAAGTGAAACCTTCCAAGGGAAAAGTGAAACCCTTCAAAGGTGGGGAAGTGAAAACCTCCAAAGGGTGCCCAAGTGGAAAACCTTCAAGGGGAAGTGAAACCTCCAGGGAAAAGTGAACCTCACAAGGGGAAGTGAAACCTCAAGTGGAAATGAAAAACCTTCCAAGGGGAAGTGAAACCTCCAAGGGGAAAGTAAAAACCTTCCAAAGGGAAGTGGAAAACCTCCAAGGGAAGTGAAACCGCCTAAGGGGAAGTTGAAAAACCTCCAAGGGGAAAGTGAAACCTCCAAGGGGAAGTGAAACTTGAAGGGGAAATGAAACCTTAAAAGGGAAGGGACAAAACCTTCCAAGGGAAGGGGAAAGTGAAACCTTCAAGGTGAAGTGAAAACATCCAGGAGAAAGTGTAAACCTCCAAGAGGGAAGTGGAAACCTTCAAGTGGAATGAAACCTTCAAGGGAAGTGAAACCCCAAGGGAAGTAAAACCTCCAAGGAACGTGAACCTTCAAGGGGGAAGGAAACCTCCAAGGGAAAGTGAAACCTCAAAGGGGAAGTGAAACCTTAAAGGGGAAATGAAACCTTAAAGGGGAAGGAACCTTCCAAGGGGAAAGTTGAAAACCTTCCAAGGGGAAAGTGAAACCTACCAAGGGGGAAGGAAACCTCCAAGGGAAGGTAAAACCTCCCAAAGAGAAGTGAAACCTTCAAGTGGAAATGAAACCTTCAAGGGGAAGTGAAACCTCCAAGGGGAAGTAAAACCTCCGAAAGGGGAAGTGAAAAACCTCCAAACGGGGAAGTGAAAACCTCCAAAGGGGAAGTGGAAACCTGCCAAGTGGAAGTGAAACCTTCAAGGGGAAAGTAACCTTTCAAGGAAAGGTGAAACCTCCAAGGGGAAGTGAACAAACCTTCAAGGGGAAAGAAACCTGCACGGGGAAAGTGAAAAACCTCCAAGGGAAAGAAACCCTTCAAAGGGACAAGTGAAAACCTTCCAATGGGGAAAGTGAAACCTCTAAGGGGAAGGGAAAACCTTCCAAGGGGGAAATGAAAACCTTAAAGGGGAAGGGAAACCTTCCAAGGGAAAGTGAAACCTTTCCAAGGGGGAAGTGAAACTTCAAGGGGAAATGAAAACCTTCCAAGGGGAAGTGAAACCTCAAATGGAAAGTGAAAACCTCCAAGGGGAAGTTGACCTCCAAGGAAAAATTAAACCTCCAAAGGGAAGTGAAAACCTTTCAAAGGGGAAATGAAACTTCCAAGGGGAAATGAAACCTTCAAGGGGAAGTGAAACACCTCCAAGGGAAAGTTGAAACCTCCAAGGAAAAGTGAAAACCTCCAAGGGGAAGTGAAAACCTTCCAAATGGGGGGAATTGAAAACCTTCCAAGGGGAAGGGGAAACCTCAAAAACAAGGGATGTGGAAACTCCAAAAGGAAAGTAAAAAACCTCCAAGGGAAAAGTGAAAACCTTCAAGGGGAATGTGAAACCTCCCATGGGGAAATGAAAACCTTCCAAGGGGAAGTGAAACCCTCCATGGGGGAAGTGGGGAACCCTCAAGGGGAAATGAAAACCTTCCAAGGGGGAAGTGAAACCTCCAAGGGAAAGTGAACACTCAAAAAGGGGGAAATGAAAACCTTGAAGGGGAAATGAAACCTTAAAGGGGAAGTGACAAAACTCCAAAGGGGAAGTGAAACCTTCAAGGGAAGGGGGAAAACCTTCCAAGGGTAAGTGAAACCTCCAAGGGAAAGTGAAAACCCTTCAAGGGGAAAGTGAAACCTTCAAGGGGAAAGTGAAAACCTCCAAGGGGAAAGTGAAATCCCTCCCAAAGGGATAAGGGAAAGTGAAACTTGCAATGGGGGAAGTGAAACAACCTCCAAAGGGAAAGTGGGAAACCTTCGAAGGGGAAAGTGAAACCTTCAAGGGGCAAAAGGTCAAAACCTTCCAAGGGAAAGTGAAACCCACCAAGGGGAAGTGAAATCCTTCAAGGGGAAAGTGCAAACCTTCAAGGGAAGTGAAACCTTCCAAGGGAAAGGTGAAAACCCCTAACAACAAGTTGAAACCCTTCCAAGGGGAAAAGTTTGAAACCGCCAAAGGGAGTTGAAAACCTTCAAGGGGAAATGAAACCTTCAAGGGGAAATGTGAAACCTTCCAACGGGGAAGGGAAAAACCTCCAAGGGGAAAGTGAAACCTTCCAAGGGGAAAAAGTGAAACCGCCCAAGGGGAAGTGAAAAACCTTACAAATGGGGAAATGAAACATTCCAAAAGGGGAAGGGAAACCCTCCAAGGGGAAATCTTGAAACCTGCCAAAAGGGGAAAGTGAAAAACCTCCAAAGGGGATTTTCAAACCTTCAAGGGGCAAGGTGAAACCTCCAAGAGGGGAAAGTGAAACCCTTCCAAGGGGAAGTGAAACCTTCCAATGGGGCCGGTGCAAACCCTCAAAGGGGAAATGAAACCTTTCCAAGGGGAGGGGGAAGTGAAACCTTCAAGGGAAAGGGAAACCTTCCAAGGGGAAAGTGAAAACCTTTCCAACCGGGGAAAGTCGAAAACCGTCCAAAGGGGAAGTGACAAAACCTTCCAAGGGGAAAGTGAAATCCTTCCTAAGGGGAAGTGGGAAACCTCCAAGGGGAAGTGGAAACCTTCCGAAGGGGGAAAGTGAAAACCTTCAAGGGGGAAGTGAAAACCTTGCAATTGGGAAAGTGAAACCTCCAACGGGGAAGTGAAATGCAATATAAGGGAAGGGAAATGAAACCTTCCAATGGGAAAGTGAAACCTTCCAAGGGAAAGGGAAAACCTTCGGACAAGTGAAACCTTCCAAAGGGGAAGTGAAACCTTCCAAGGGGAAGTTGAATCCTCAAGGGAAGGAAATCTTGAAGGGAAGTGAAAACCTCCAAGGGGAAGTGAAACCTTCCAAAGGGGAAGTAAGGGAAACCTTACAAGGGGAAGTGAAACCTTTTCCAATTGGGGAAAGTGAAAACCTTCCAAGGGAGGGAAGTGAAACCTTAAGGGGAAATGAAAACCTCAAGGGGAATGTTGAAACCTCCAAGGGGGAAAGTGAAAACCTTCCAAGGGGAAAGGTTGGCAAACCTTCAAGGGGAAAGTGGAAACCTCCAAGGGAAGGTGTGAAACCTCCATGGGGAAATGGAAACCTCCAAAGGGAAGTGAAACCTTTCCAAGGGGAAATGAAACCTCCAAAGGACGAAACCTTCCAAGGGGAAGTGAAAGCCTTCCAAAGAGGGGAAGTGAAAACCCTTCCCCAAGGGGAAAGTGAAAACCTCCAAGGTGGAAGTGAAAACCTTCCAAAGTGGGAAGTAGAAACCTTTCCAAGGCGGGGAAAGTGAAAACCTTCAAGGGGAAGTGAAACCTCCAAGGGGAAGTTGAAACTTCCAAGGAGGGGAAGTGAAATCCCTCTAAGGGGAAGTGAAAGCCTCCTAACGGGGAAAGTGAAACCTTCCCAAGGGGAAAAGTGAAAAACCTTCCGAGGGGAAGTGGGAAATCCTTCCAAGGGGAAGTGAAACCTCCAATTGGAAAGGAAACCTTCAAGGGGAAGTGAAATCTCCAAGGGGAAGTGAAACTTCAATGGGAAAGTGGAAATTCTTCCAAGGGAAAAGTGGGAAACCTCCAAGGGAAAGTGAAACCTTCCAAGGGAAAGTCGAATCATCTAAGCAGGGAAGTGAAACCTCCAAAGGGGAAAGTGAAACCTTCCAAGGGAAGGTTAAACCTCAAGGGAAGTGGGAAACTCCAAATTGGAAAATCAAACCTTAAACAAGGGAAGTGAAATCTCCTAAGGGGAAGTTTACAAACCTCAAAAACGGGAAAAGTGAAACCTTCCAAGGGCAAAGTGAAAACCGCAAAGGGGAAGTGCAAACCTCCAAGGAAGGGGAAAGTGAAAACCTTCCAAGGGAAAGCGAAACTTCCAAGGGGAAAGTGAAAGCCTTCAAGGGAAAGTGGGAAACTCCAAGGGGAAGTCAAAACCTCCAAGGGGAAGTGAAAACCTCCAAGGGGAAGTGAAAACCTCCAAAGGGGAAAGTGGAAACCATTCAAGGGGAGGAAAGTGAAATTCCTCAGAAGGGGGTTTCAAGTGAAATCCTCCTAAGGGGGAAGTTGAAAAAGCCTCCAAAGAAGGGAAGTGAAACCTTCCAAGGGAAAAGTGGAAACCTCCTAAAGGGGGAAGTGAAAATCTCCCAAAGGGGAAGTGAAACCTTCAAGGGGAAAGTGAAATCAAAACCTTAAAGGGGAAGTGAACCACCCAAGGGGAAAGTTGAAATTCCTTCCAAGGGAAAAGTGGGAAACCTTCAAGTGGAAACAAAATCTCCTAAGGGGGAAGTGGAAAACCTTTCCAAAGGGGAAAGTGAAACCTCCAAAGGAGGAAGTGAAACCTTCAAAGTGGAAAATGAAAACCTTCAAGGGGAATTCCGTTGGGAAACCACCCCAAGGGTGGGGAAGTAAAACCTCCAAAGGGAAGTGAAAACCTTCAAGGGGCAAGTGGAAACCATACCAAGGGAAAGTGAAGAAACCTCAAGGGAAAGGAAACCTGGGAAGGGAAATGAAACCTTCAAAGGGGAAGTTGAAACCACACCAAGGGGAAAAGTGAAACCCTTCAAGGGGAAGTGAAAAACCCAAAGGGGGAAGTTCAAACCTCAAGTGGAAATGAAACCTTCAAGGGGAAAGTGAAACCTCCAAGGGGAAAGGTAAAACAAAACCTCCAAAGAGAAGTGGAAAACCCTTCAATGGGGGAAGTGAAACCTCCAAGGGGAAAGTGGAAAACCTCCAAGGGAGTTGAAACCTTGAAAGGGGAAATTAAAACCTTAAAGGGGAAAGTGACAAACCTTCAAGGGGAAAGGTTGAAAACCAACAAGGGGAAAGTGAAACCTCCAAGGGGAAGTGGAAAACCTTCAAGGGGAAAGTGAAAAACCTCCAAATTGAAGGGGAAGGTTAAACCTTCAAGGGGGGAAGGAATGAAACCTTCGAAAGGGGGAAAGTGAAACCTCCAAGGGGAAAAGTAAAACCTCCAAAGGGGAAGTGGAAAACCTTCAAGGGGAAGTGAAAACCTCCAAGGGGAAAGTGAAACCTTCGAAGAAAGGGGAAAGTGAAAACCTTCAAGGGAATGGTGAAACCTCCTCCAAGGAAGGGGGAAAAGCGAAACCTCCAACGGGAAAGTGAAACCTTTCCAAGGGGCAAAGTGAAACCTCTCAAGGGAAGTGAAAACCTTCCAAGGGGAAAGGGTAAAACCTCCAAACCAAGGGGAAAGTGAAACCTTCAAATGGGAAGTGAAACCTCCAAGGGGAAAGTGAAAACCTCCAAAGGAGAAGTGGGAAACCAGTCAAGGGGAAATAAATGAAAACCTTCCAAGGGCGGGGAAAGTGGAAACCAACCAAGGGGAAAAGTGAAACCTTCCAATGGGGAATGGAAACCTTCCAAGGGGAAATGAAACCTTCAAGGGGAAGTGAAACCCAAAAACCATTCCAAAGGGGAAGTGAAAAAAAAAAAAAAAAAAAAAAAAAACCCTCGAAGGGGAAGTGAAACCCCCAGGAAAAGTGAAAACCCTCCCAAAGGCGGGAAAGTGAAACCCTACCAAGGGGAAGTGAAACCTTCAAAGGGGAAATGAAACCTTCAAAGGGGAAAGTGACCCAAAACCTTCCAAGGGGGAAAGCTGAAACCTCAAGGGGAAAGTGAAACCTCTCAAGGGGAAGTGAAACCTCCACGGGAAAGTAAAACCTCCAAAGAGAAGTGAAACCTTCAAGTGGAAATGAAACCTTACAAGGGGAAGTGAAACCTCCAAGGGGAAGTAAAACCTCCCTAAAGGGAAGTGTAACCTCAAGGGGGAAGTGAAACCTACAAGGGGAAGTGAAGCATTCCAGGGGAAGTGAACCTCCAAGGGAAGTGAAACCTCCAAGGGGAAGTGAAACCTCCAAAGGGAAGTGAAACCTCCAAGGGGAAAGAACCTTCAAGGGAAGTGAAATCTCTAGCAGGGAAGTGAAATCTCTAAGGGGAAGTGAAGCTCCAAGGGAAAGTGAAACTTCCAAGGGAAAATTGAAACCTCCTAGGGAAGTGAAATCTCCAACGGGGAAGTGAAACCTTCAAGGGGAAGTGAAATCCAAGGGGAAGTGAAACCTTCAAGGGGAAGTGAATTCTCCAAGGGAAAGTTGAAACCTTAAAGGGGAAATGAAATCTCTAAGGGGAAGGGAAAAACCTTCAAGGGGAAGTGAAACCTCCAAGGGGAAGTAAAACTTCAAGTGGAATGAAAACCTTCAAGGGGAAGTGAACCCTCCAAGGGGAAGTAAAACTCCAAAGGGAAGTGAAACCTTCAAGTGGCACGGTTGAAACCTCCAAGGGAGTGAAACCTACAAGGGCGAAGTGAACCTTGAAGGGGGACTGAACCTTAAAGGGGAAGTGACACTCCAGGGGAAGTGAACCTTCATGGGGAAGTGAAACATCAACGGGAAGTGAAAACCTTCAAGTGGAAATGAAACCTTCAAGGGAATGAAACCTCCAAGGGGAAGTAAAACCTCCAAAGGAAGTGAACCTTCATAGGGGGAAGTGAAACCTCCAAGGGAACGTGAAACCTCCAAGGGGAAGTGAAACCTTGAAGGGGAATAAAACCTTAAAGGGAAGCTGACACCTCCAGGAGAAAGTTCAACCTTCAAGGGAGTGAAACCTACAGGGGAAGTGAAACCTCCAATGGAAAGTAAAAACTCCAAAAGAGGAGTGAAAACCTTCAAGTGGAAATGAAACCTTCAAGCGGGAAGGAAACCTCCAAGGGAAGTAAACCTCACAAAGGGAAGTGAAACTTCAAGGGAAGTGAACACCTCCAAGGGAAGTGGAAAAATCGAAGAGGAAGTGAAACCTTCAAGGGAAGTGGAAACCTCCAAAGGGAAAGTTGAAACATCCAAGGGGAAGTGAAACCTTCAGGGGAAATGAAACCATTCAAGGGGGAAGTGAAACCTCCAGGGAAAGTAATAAAAACTCCAAAGAGAAGTGAAACCTTCAATGAGGAAAGGAAACCTACAAGGGGAAGTGAAACCTCAAGGAGAAGTGAAACCTTCAAGGGAATGAAACTTCAAGGGAGTGAAACCAACAAGGGAAGTGAAACCTCCAAGGGGAAGTGAAAAAACCCCCCTTCCAAGAGGAAATGAAACCTTCAAGGGAGTGAAACCTTCAAGGGGAAGTGAAAACCTCGAAGGGGAAAGTGTAACCTCCAAAGGAAAAGTAAAACCTCCAAAAGGGAAGTTGAAAACCTTCAAGGGAAGTGAACCTTCAAGGGGAAATGAAACCTTCAAGGGAAATGAAAACTTCAAGGGGAAAGTGAAACCTCCAAGGGAAAGTGAAAACCTCCAAGGAAAGTGAAACCTCTAAGGGCAAGTGAAACTTTCAAGGGGAATGAACCTCAAGGGAAGGGAAAACCTCCAAGGGAGTGAAACCTCCAAGGGAAAGTAAAACCTCCAAAGAGAGTGAAACATTCAAGGGAAGTGAAAAACCTCCATGGGGAAATGAAACCTCCAAGGGGAAGTGAAACCTTCATGGGGAAGTGAAACCTTCAAGGGGAAATGAAAACTTCCAAGGGGAAGTGAAACCTACAAAGGGAAGTGAAACCTCCAAGGGGGAAGTGAAACCTCCAGGGAAAGGAAACTCCAAGGGGAAGTGAAACCTTAACAGGGGAATGAAACCTTAAAGGGGAAGTGACACCTCGCCAAGGAAAAGTGAAACCTTCAAGGGAAGTGAAACATCCAGGGGGAAGGAAACCTCAAGGGAAAGTTAAAACCTCCAAAGAGAAGTAGAAACCTTTCAAGTGGAAAGAAAACCTAAGGGGAAGTGAAACCTCAAGGAAGTAAAACCTCTAAAGGAAGTGAACCTTCAAGGGGGAAGTGAAACCTCCAAGGGAGTGAAACCTTCCAAGGGGAAGTGAAACCGTCAAGGGAAGGGAAAACTCCGAGGGAAAGTAAAACCTCCAAGGGAAGTGAAACCTTAAGGGGAAATGAACTACAAGGGGAAGTGAAACCTCCAGGGAAAGTAAACCCTCAAAGGGAAGTGAAACCTTCAATGGGAAGTGAGACCTCCAGCGAAGTGAAACCTCCAAGGGGAAGTGAACCCTCCAAGGAAAATTAAACCTCCAAAGGGAAGTGAAACCTTCAAGGGGAAATGAAATCTTCAAGGGGAAATGAAACCTTCAAGGGGAAGTGAAACCTCTAAGGAAAGTGAAACCTCCAAGGAAAAGTGAAACCTCCAAGGGGAAGTGAAACCTTCAAATGGAAATGAAACCTTCAAGGGGAAGGGAAACCTCCAAGGGGATGTGAAACCTCCAAAGGAAAGTAAAACCTCCAAAGGGAAGTGAAACCTTCAAGGGGAAGTGAAACCTCCATGGGGAAATGAAACCTCCAAGGGGAAGTGAAACCTTCATGGGGAAGTGAAACCCTCAAGGGGAAATGAAACCTTCAAGGGGGAAGTGAAACCTCCAAGGGAAAGTGAAACCTCCAAGGGGAAATGAAACCTTGAAGGGGAAATGAAACCTTAAAGGGGAAGTGACACCTCCAAGGGAAAGTGAAACCTTCAAGGGGAAGGGAAACCTCCAGGGGGAAGTGAAACCTCCAAGGGAAAGTAAAACCTTCAAGGGGGAGTGAAACCTTCAAGGGGAAGTGAAACCTCCAAGGGGAAGTGAAATCTCTAAGGGGAAATGAAACCTTCAAGGGGAAGTGAAACCTCCAAGGGAAAGGGAAACCTTCGAGGGGAAGTGAAACCTTCAAGGGAAAGTGAAACTTCCAAGGGGAAGTGAACCCTTCAAGGGGAAGTGAAATCTTGAAGGGGAAGTGAAACCTTCAAGGGGAAGTGAAACCTCCAAAGGAAAGTGAAACCTCCAAGGGGAAGTGAAACCTTTAAGGGGAAGTGAAACCTCCAAGGGGAAGTGAAACCTTCAAGGGGAAATGAAACCTTCAAGGGGAATGTGAAACCTCCAAGGGGAAGTGAAACCTCCAAGGGGAAGTGAAACCTTCAAGGGGAAGTGAAACCTCCAAGGGGAAGTGAAACCTCCATGGGGAAATGAAACCTCCAAAGGGAAGTGAAACTTTCAAGGGGAAATGAAACCTCCAAGGGGATTTGTAACCTTCAAGGGGAAGTGAAACCTCCAAAGAGAAGTGAAACCTTCAAGGGGAAGTGAAACCTTCAAGGGGAAGTGAAACCTCCAAGGGGAAGTGAAACCTTCAAGGGGAAGTGAAACCTTCAAGGGGAAGTGAAACCTCCAAGGGGAAGTGAAACCTCCAAGGGGAAGTGAAACCTCCAAGGGGAAGTGAAACCTCCAAGGGGAAGTGAAACTTCCAAGGGAAGTGAAACCTCCAAGGGGAAGTGAAACCTCCAAGGGGAAGTGAAACCTTCGAGGGGAAGTGAAACCTTCAAGGGGAAGTGAAACCTCCAATTGGAAATGAAACCTTCAACGGGAAGTGAAATCTCTAAGGGGAAGTGAAACCTCCAAGGGAAAGTGAAACTTCCAAGGGAAAGTGAAACCTCCAAGGGGAAGTGAAACCTCCAAGGGGAAGTGAATCCTCTAAGCTGAAGTGAAACCTCCAAGGGGAAGTGAAACCTTCAAGGGGAAGTGAAACCTTCAAGGGGAAGTGAAACCTCCAATTGGAAATGAAACCTTCAACAGGAAGTGAAATCTCTAAGGGGAATTGAAACCTCCAAGGGAAAGTGGAACTTCCAAGGGAAAGTGAAACCTCCAAGGGGAAGTGAAACCTCCAAGGAGGAGTGAAACCTCCAAGGGAAAGCGAAACCTCCAAGGGGAAGTGAAACCTCCAAGGGGAAGTGAAGCCTTCAAGGGGAAGTGAAACCTCCAAGGGGAAGTGAAACCTCCAAGGGGAAGTGAAACCTCCAAAGGGAAGTGAAACCTCCAAGGGGAAATGAAACCTTCAAGGGGAAGTGAAATCTCTAGAGGGGAAGTGAAATCTCTAAGGGGAAGTGAAGCCTCCAAGGGAAAGTGAAACTTCCAAGGGAAAGTGAAACCTCCTAGGGGAAGTGAAATCTCCAAGGGGAAGTGAAACCTTCAAGGGGAAGTGAAATCTCCAAGGGGAAGTGAAACCTTCAAGGGGAAGTGAATTCTCCAAGGGAAAGTGAAACCTTCAAGGGGAAATGAAATCTCTAAGGGGAAGTGAAACCTTCAAGGGGAAGTGAAACCTCCAAGGGGAAGTTAAACCTTCAAGTGGAAATGAAACCTTCAAGGGGAAGTGAAACCTCCAAGGGGAAGTAAAACCTCCAAAGGGAAGTGAAACCTCCAAGGGGAAGTGAAACCTCTAAGGGGAAGTGAAACCTTGAAGGGGAAATGAAACCTTAAAGGGGAAGTGACACCTCCAAGGGGAAGTGAATCCTTCAAGGGGAAGTGAAACCTCAAAGGGGAAGTGAAACCTTCAAGTGGAAATGAAACCTTCAAGGGGAAATGAAACCTCCAAGGGGAAGTAAAACCTCCAAAGGGAAGTGAAACCTTCAAGGGGAAGTGAAACCTCCAAGGGAAAGTGAAACCTCCAAGGGGAAGTGAAACCTTGAAGGGGAAATAAAACCTTAAAGGGGAAGTGAAAACCCGCCAAGGGAAAGTTAAATCCTTCAGGGGAAGTGAAACCTCAGGGGGGAAGTGAAAACCTCCAGGGGAAAGTAAACCTCCAAGAGAAGTGAAACCTTCAAGTGGAAATGAAAACCTTCAAAGGGGAAGTGAAACCTTCCAAGGGAAATAAAACCTTCCAAAGGGAAGTGAAACTTCAAGGGGAAGTGAAACTTCCAAGGGAAGTGAAACCTCGAAAGAGGAAGTGAAACCTTCAAGGGGAATTCGAAACCTCCAAGAAAGTGAAAACCTCCAAGGGGAAGTGAAACTTCAAGGCGAAATGGAAACTTCAAGGGGAAGTGAACCTCCAAGGAAAAGTAAAAACCTCAAAGGGAAGTGAAACCTTCAATGGAAGTGCAACCTCCAAGGGAAGTGGAAAACCACAACAGGTGGAAGTGAAACCTCCAAGGGAAGTTGAACCTCAAGGGGAACATTGAAACCTTCAAGGGAAGTGAAACCAACAAGGAAAGTGAAACCTCCAAGGTAAGTGAAACCTTCAAGGGAAATGAAACCTTCAAGGGGAAGTGAAACCTCTCAAGGGGAAGTGAAACCTCGAAGGAAGTGAAACCCTCCAAGGGAAAAGTAAAAACCTCCAAAAGAAGTGAAAACCTCAAGGGGAAGTTAAACCCCTTCAAGGGAAATGAAAAACTTCAAGGGGAGTGGAAACCTCACAGGGAAAAGTGAAACCTCCAGGGAAGTGCAACCCCAAGGGCCAAGTGGAAACCTTCAAGGGGAAATGAAACCTCAAGGGGAAAGGGAAACCTCCAAGGGGGAAAGTGAAACTTCCAAGGGAAAGTAAACCTCCAAAGAGAAGGTGAAACTTCAAGGGAAGTGAAACCCTTCCAAGGGAAATGAAAACCTCCAAGGGGAAGTGGGGAAAACTTCAATGGGGAAGTGAAACTTCCAGGGGGAAATGAAAACCCAAGGGGAAGTTGAACCCTCCAAAGGGAAGGAAACCTTAAGGGGGATCCAATCGGGAAACGTGGTGAAAACCTTCCAAGGGAAAGTGAAACCTCCAAGGGGAAGTGAAACCATTAAAGGGAAATGAAAACCTTAAAGGGGAATGGGGACACCTCAAGGGTGTGCCCAGTGAACTTCAAGGGGAAGTGAAAACCTCCAGGGGAAGTTTTTGGGGAAACCTCAAGGGAAAAGTAAAACCTCCAAGAGAGTGAAACGGGCAAGTGAAATGAAACCTTCAAGGGGAATGGGGGAGTGAAACCCAAGGGGAAGTAAAACCTTCTAAAGGGGAAAGTGAAAACCTTTCAAGGGGAAGTGGGAAACCTCAAAGGGGAAGTGAAACCTCCAAGGGAAAGTGAAACCTTCCAAGGGAGGGAAGTGAAACCTTACGAGGGAATGGGAAAGTGAAACCTTCCAAAGGGGAAGTGAAAAACCTTCAAGGGAAAAGAAACCTTCACCAAGGGGGGAAACGTGAAACCTCCAAGGGAAAGTAACCCATTCCAAAGGGAAGTCGAACCTTCCAATGGGGGAAGTGAACCTCCAAAGCCGGAAGTGAAACCCGAAGGGAAGTGGGAAACCTTCAAAGGGGGAAATGAAAACCTTCAAGGGAAGTGGGGAAACTCTCAAGAGGGAAAGGAAACCTCCAAGGGGAAAGTGAAACCTTCCAATTGGGGGCAATGGAAACCTTCAAGGGGAAGTAAACATCAATGGGAGGAAACCTACCAAGGGGAAGTGAAACCCTACAAGGAAAAGTAAAACTCTCCAAAGGGGAAAGTGAAACCCTTCAGGGGAAATGGGAAAACCTTCAAGGGGAAATGAAACCTTCCAAGGGGAAAGCGGAAAACCTTTCCAAGGAAAGTGGGAAACCTCAAAAGGAATTGAAACCTTCCAAGGGAACGTGAAACCTTCAAACCGGGGAAAGAAACCACCCCAAGGGGAAAGGGAAAACCTTCAAGGGGAAGTGAAAACCTCCCAGGGGGAAAGTAAAACCTCCAAAGGGAAAGGGAAAAACCTTCCAAAGGGAAGTGAAACCTTCCAATGGGGAAATGAAACCTTCCAAGGGGAAGTGAAAAACCTTCCAAGGGGAAGTTAAAACCTCAAAGGGGGAAATGAAAACCTTCAAGGGGAAGTGAAAAACCTCCAAGGGGAAAGTGAAAACCTCCAAGGGGAAAATGAAAACCACAAGGGGAAGGGGTGAAACCTTTAAAGGGGAAAGTGAAAACCACCTCCAAGGGGAAAAGTGAAACCCTTTGGGGAAGGGGTGAAACCTTCCAAGGGGAAGTGAAACCCAAAAGGGAAAGTAAAACCCCTTCAAAGGGGGAAGTGAAACCCTTCAATGGGGAAGTGAAAACCCTAACAAGGGGAAGTGAAAAACCCTTCCTTAAGGGAAACGAAAACTTCAAGGGGAAGTGAAACCTCCAAGGGAAAGGGAAAACCTCCGGGGAAGGGAAAGTTAAACCTTCAAGGGGAAAATGAAAAACCTTCCAAGGGGAAGTAAAAACCCTTCAAGGGAAGTGAAACCTTGAGGGGAAGTGGAACCTCCAACAACAAGTAAAACCTCCAAAGGGAAAGCGAAAACCTTCCAACGGGGAAATGAAACCTTACAAACAATTTTTTTGGTGAAACCTTCCAAGGGGAAGGAAACCTCCAAGGAAGGGAAATGAAAACCTTCCAAGGGGAAAGTGAAAACCTCCAAGGGGAAGTGAAAACTCCAAGGGGAAAGGGAAACCTTCAAGGGGAAGGGAAAAACCTCCAAGGGGGCAAGTGGAAAAAATCAATGGGAAATGGGGAAATAAACCTCCAAAGGGAAGTTGAAAAACCTTTCAAGGGGAAATGAAACCTCCAAGGGAAATAAACCCTTCCAAGGGGAATGGAAACCTTCCAAAGGGAAGTGAAACCTTCAAGGGGGAATGAAACCTTTCAAGGTGGAAGTTTAAACCTCCAAGGGGAAAGTGAAACCTCCAAAGGGGAAATTGAAAACCTTCAAGGGGAAAGGAAAGGGGGAAGGAAACCTCCAAGGGGAAAGTGAAACCTTCAACGGGAAGTGAAAACCTTCCAAGGGGAAGGGTGAAAACCTTCAAGGGGGAAGTGAAACCTTCAAACGGGGAAAGGAAATAAGGGGGAAGTGGTGAAGGGGAAATGAAACCTTCCAAGGGGAAGTGGGAAACCTTCGAGGGGAGAAAGTGAAAACCTTCAAGGGGAAAAGTGAAACTTCCAAGGGAAATGAAAACCTAACGGGGAAGGGAAATAATATTAAGGGGAAGGAAACCTTCCAAAGGCCAAAGTGAAACCTTCCAAGGGAAAGTGAAACCTTTCCAAGGGCGGAAGTCAAAAAATTAAGGGAAAGAAAAGAAATTTCGGGGAAAGAAAAAAAAAATTAAAGGGGAAAAGTGAAAAAAAATAAGGGAGAAAGAAACCTGGGGAAAGTTGAATAAAGGGGAAGAAAAGGTGGGGAAAGAAACCCCAAGGGGAAATAAAACTAAAGGGAAGTGAAAATTAAAAGGGTGAAGGGGAAGGAAAATTCCCCAAGGGGAAGTGAAAAACCTCCGAAGGGGAAGGAAACCTTCAAGGGGAAGTGAAACCGCCAAGGGGAAGTTAAAACCTCCAAGGTGTGAAAACCTTCCAATTGGAAAAAACCTTCAAGGGGAAGTGAAATCCTCTTAAGGGGAATTGAAACCTCCAAGGGGAAGTGGAAACTTCCAGGGGAAGTGAATTCCTCCAAGGGGAAGTGAAACCTCCAAGGGGAAGTGGAAACCTTCAAGGGGAAGTGAAACTTCAAGGGGAAGTGAAAAATCCAATTGGAAAAGAAAAACCTTCAACGGGAAGGGAAATCTTCTAAAGGGGAATTGAAAACCTCCGGAAGAAAGTAAACTTCCAAAGGGAAAGTGAAAACCCCCAAGGGGAAGTGAAACTCCAAGGAAGGGGAAGGAAACCTCCAAAGGGGAAGCCTTAAAAGGTTCAAGGGGAAGTGAAACTGGAAACCTTCCAAAGGGGAAGTTGGGAAGCCTTTCCCAAAGGGAAAAGTGAAACTTCCAAGGGGAAGTGAAACTCCAAGGGGAAGTGAAACCCTCCAAGGGGATAACAACTTCCAAGGGGGAAAATTGGAACCTTCAAGGGGAAGTGAAATCCGCCTTTAAGGGGAAGTGAAATCCTAAGGGGAATTGAAACCTCCAAGGGAAAGTGAAACTTCCAAAGGGAAAGTGCAAACCTAAGGGGAAGTGAAAATTCCAGGGGAAGGAGTGAAACCTTCAAGGGGAAAGGCTCCTCCAAGGGGGAAGTGAAACCTTCCAAGGGGAAGTGAAGCCTCCAAGGGGGAAGTGAAATTCAAGCGGGAAGTGGAAACTCCAAGGGGAAGTGAAACCTTCCAAAGGGAAGTTGAAAACCTCCAAGGGAAAGTGAAACCCAACCAAAGGAAAAGGAAACCTTCCAAGGGGAAGTGAAACCTCCAAAGGGGAAAGTGGAAAAAACCTCAAGGGGAGGGAAACCTGCCCCAAGGGAAAAGTGAAACCTTCCAAGGGGAAAGTTAAACCAACAAGGGAAGGTGAAACCTTCAAGGGGAAATGAAACCTTCAAGGGAAAGGAAAACCTCCAAAGGGGAAGTGAAAACCTTCCAAGGGGCGAGAAACCTCCAAGGGGAAGTGAAACCTCCAAGGGGAAGTGAAACCTTGAAGGGGAAATGAAACCTTAAAGGGGAAGTGACACCTCCAAGGGGAAGTGAAACCTTCAAGGGGAAGTGAAAAACCTCCAAGGGGAAAGTGAAACCTTCAAGTGAAATGAAACTTCAAGGGGAAATGAAAAAACCTCCAAGGGGAAGTAAACCTCCAACAGGAAGTGAAACCTCAAGGGGAAGTGAAACTCAAAGGGAAAGTGAAACCTCCAAGGGAAGTGGAAACCTTGAAGGGGAAATGAAACCTTGAAAGGGGAAATGAAACCTTAAAGGGGAAGTGACACCTCCAAGGGAAAGTTAAACCTTCAAGGGGAAATGAAACCTCCAGGGGGAAGTGAAACCTCTAAGGGAAAGTAAAACCTCCAAAGAGAAGTGAAACCTTCAAGTGGAAATGAAACCTTCAATGGAAAGTGAAACCTCCAAGGGGAAGTGAAACCTCCAAAGGGAAGTGAAACCTTCCAAGGGGAAGTGAAAACCTCCAAGGGGAAGTTGGAAACCTCCGAAGGGGAAGTTGAAACCTTAAGGGGGGCAAGGGAAGTGAAACCTCCCAATGGGAAAGTGGAAAACCCCAACAAGGGGAAGGGAAACCTTCAAGGGGAAATGAAAAACTTCAAGGCGGGGAATGTGAAACCTCCAAGGGAAAAGTAAAACCTCCCAAAGGGAAGTGAAACCTCCAATGGAGGGGAAGTGAAAGCTCCAAGGGGAAGTGAAACCTCCAAGGGGAAATGAAACCTTCAAGAGGAAGTGAAACCAACAAGGGAAAGTGAAACCTCCAAGGGGAAGTGAAACCTTCAAGGGGAAATGAAACCTTCAAGGGGAAGTGAAACCTTCAAGGGGAAGTCAAGGGAAACCCTCAAGGGGAAAGGGGAAACGTGCAACCCTCCAAGGAAAAGTTAAAACCTCCCCAAAGGAAAGTGATGAAACTTTCAAAGGGGAAGTGAAAAACCGTTTCAAGGGGAAAGAAAACCTTCAAGGGGAAATGAAACCTTCAAGGGGAATGTGAAACCTCCAAATGGGAAAGTGAAAACCTCCAAGGGAAAGTGAAAACCTCCAAGGGAAATTGAAAACCTCCAAGGGGGAAGTGAAAGCCTTCAAGGCGGGGAAATTGAAAACCGTTCAAGGGAAGGGGAAGGGAAACCTCCAAGGGGAAGTGAAAACCTCCAAGGGAAAGTTTTTAAAACCTCCAAAGGGAAGTGAAAACCTTACAAGGGGAACGTGGGAGACCTCCATGGCGGGGAAATGAAACCTCCAAGGGGGAAGTGAAACCTTCATGAGGGGGAAGTGAAAACCTTCAAGGGGGACAAATGAAAACCTTCAAAGGGGAATGTGAAAACCATTCCAAGGGGGAAGTGGAAACCTTTCAAGGGGAAGTGAAACCTTCAAGGGGAAGTGAAACCTCCATGGGAGGGAAAGTGAAACCTTCAAGGGGAAGTGAAACCTCCAAGGGAAAGTAAAACCTCCAAAGGGAAGTGAAACCTTCAAGGGGAAGTGAAACCTTCAAGGGCGGGAAATGAAAACCCTTCAAGGGTGGGAAGTTGAACCTCCAAGGAAAGTGAAAACCTTCAAGGGGAAGGAAAACCAAACCCAAGGGGAAGTGAAACGTCCAAGGGAAAGTAAAAACCTCCAAAGGGAAAGTGGAAACCTTCAAGGGGAAAGTGAAACCCTTTCAAAGTGGAAAATGGAAACCTCCAAAGGGCAAGGTAAAACCATGCAAAGGAAAGTGAAACCTCCAAGGGAAGCGAAAACCTTCCAAGGGGAAGGAAGGAAACCTCCAAGGGAAAGTGAAACCTCCCAAGGGAAGTGAAACCTTGAAAGTTTGGGGGAAATGAAACCTTAAAGGGGAAGTGACACCTCCAAGGAAAAGAGGAACAAAACCTTCAAGGGGGAAGTGGAAACCTCCAGGAGGGACAAGTGACAAAAACCTCCAAGGGAAAGTAAAACCTCCAAAGAGAAGTGAAAACCTTCAAAGGGAAATGAAACCATTCAAGGGGAAGTGGACACCATCCAATGGGAAGTTAAACTTCCAAGGGAAAGGAAACCTCCAAGGGGAAAGTGAAAACCTCCAAGGGGAAAGTGAATAAACCATTCAAGGGGAAAGTGGAAAAAACCCTTCCAAGGGGAAAGTGAAAACCTTCAAGGGGAAAGTGAACACCTCCAAGGGGGAAGTGAAACCTCCAAGGGGGAAGTGAAAACCTCCAAGGGAAAGCAAAACCTCCAAAGGGGAAGTGAAACCTGCCAAAGGGGAAAAGTGAAAACCCTCCAAGGGGAAAGTGAAAACTTCGAAAGGGGAAAGTGAAACCTCCAAGGGGAAGTGAAATCTTCCGAAGGGGCAAAGTTTGAAACCGTCCAAGGGGTAAGTGAAATACTCCAAGGGGAAAGGTGAAAACCTTCAAGGGGAAGGGAAATCTCCAAGGGGAAGTGAAACCTTCAAGGGAAGTGAATCTCAAGGGGAAGGAAACTTGAAGGGGAAGTGAAACCTCAAGGGAAAGTAAAACCTTCAGGGGAAGTGAAACCTTCAAGGGGAAAGTGAAACATCCAAGGGGAAGTGAAACATTTCTAGGGGAAGTGAAAACCTCCAAGGGAAAGTGAAACCCATCTAAGGGGAAGTGAAACTTCACAGGTGAATGAAAGAAACCTTCAAGGGGGAAGTGAAACTTCAAGGCGGAAGTGACACATCCAAGGGAAGTAAACCCTCCAAAAGGGAAAGTGAAACCTTCAAGGGAAGTGAACCTCCAAGGGGTCAGTGCATGACACCTCAGGGGAAGGAAAGCCTTCAAGGGGAAGTGAAAAAAAAAAAAAAAAACCCCTCCAAGGGAAAGTGAAACCTCATGGGGAAGTAAAACCTTCAAGGGGAGTGGAAACCGTCAGGGGAATGTGAAACCTTCAAGGGGAAGTGATGAAAACCCAAGGGAAAGTAAACACTCTAAGGAAGTGAAACCTCAAGGGGAAATGAAACTTCAAGGGGAAGTGAAACCTCCAAGAGGGAATGAACCTCCAAGGGGAAAGTAAAACCTCAATAGGGAAGTGAAACATTCAAGGGAAGTGAAACCTTCAGTGAAATGAACCTTCAAGGGGAAGTGAAACATTCATGGGGAAGTGAAACCTCCAATGGGAAGTGAACATCTCCAAGCGGAAAGTAAAACCTCCAAAGGGAAGTGAAACCTTCAAGGGGAAGTGAAACCTCCAAGGGAGAGTAAACCTCCAAGTGGAAGTGAAACCTCCAAGCAGAAGTGAAATCTCCAAGGGGAAATGAAACCTCCAAGGGAAAGCGAAACCTCCAAGGGGAAGTGAAACCTCCGAGCAGAAGTGAAATCTCCAAGGGGAAATGAAACCTCCAAGGGTATGCGAAACCTCCAAGGGGAAGTGAAACCTTCAAGGGGAAGTGAAACCTCCAAGGGAGAGTAAACCTCCAAGAAGTGAAAACCTCCAAGCAGAAGTTAAATCTCCAAGGGGAAATGAAACCTCCAAGGGAAAGCGAAACCTCCAAGGAGAAGTGAAACCTTCAAGGGGAAGTGAAACCTCCAAGGGAAAGTGAAACCTCCAAGGGGAAGTGAAACCTCCAAGGGGAAATTAAATCTCCAATGGGAAGTGAAACCTTCAAGGGAAAGTAAAAGCTCCAAGGGGAAGTGAAATCTTCCAGGAGAAATGAAACCTTCAAGGGGAAGTGAAATCTCTTAACGAGCGCAGGTTCAGTTTGGTTGCATCCATTCAGGTTAAATAATGTCAAAAGGCTTACCTGGGCTTACGGTACCTTGCCAATAAAGAAATTAAAGTGAGTAATGAAGAAAGTAATCGATACATATATATATATATATATATATATATATATATATATATATATATATATATATATATATATATTATATATATATATATATATATATATATATATATATATATATATATATATATATATATATATTTTAAAGACTGTTTGACCAAAAAAAAAATTTTATCATATAACCTTCATCTGCTAACATAATCCACTGTAGAAAGTTTCTTGTAGTGCAGTAAAACGAAATATTTGGCTTTTATATGTTAGCGCAGCAAGGCAATAAATAAACCAATTAATAGATAAATATACGTTCTTCCATTGTAAACTTACCAGCATACTGATGTATAAAAGTAAACTCACATAAATCCATTAGACCTCATGAATTTATTCGCCCTTGAATGCCCAGATCATAGCAGGAATTCTCCATGACAATGTAACCCTTTGAATACCCGAATAATACCCGCGACAGTGTAACCCTTTGTTGTAGGCTCAGTGGGACAACCTTACCCTTGATCGGATTTACGAGCGGTGCGGCAATATTTATGCCAAACGTGACAATAAGATTAAATATTCCCCCCTCGGGCGCTGGACCTCCAGAATCTTCACTGAATGGGACGAGAAAAGTGGGACGAAATGACCTGGATTTATTGCAGAGTATGCAGTGACCCTTACTTCTTCGCTTGTTATGGTGTTGTGGGCTGCTCAGATGCTGGTGCTTTGTAAGTTACACTAGTCCCTGGGTTGTTAATTTCGTCACTTGTGTTGTTGTTGACGTCATCATATAGTGTTTTCATAATCATAATTGTTCAGGAGATGAACTGACTTGAAATTCAAGCATCCAGAGAATATAGGTAATGGTTTTTTTTTTATGGTGTTTTTACGTTGCATGGAGCCGGTGGTTATTCAGCAACGGGACCAACGGCTTTACGTGACTTCCGGACCACGTCGAGAGTGAACTTCTATCACCAGAAATACACATCTCTCACTCCTCAATGGAATGGCCGAGAATCGGACTCGCGACCACCGAGGTGGGACGCCAACACCATATCAACCACGCCACTGAGGCTTGCATATGGGTAATGGGGATATGCAGAAAGAGATCAGATATTAAAAAATAAATCGTTAAAAAATAGTTAAATTATTAAATAAATAGATAGAAACTTTTAGTAGACTAGTAAAATATAAGGAAAATTGTTTTATGGTAGTAATGCATTGCATCTTCGCTTAAACTTCTGAAGTTGCTATTGCACGACAGTCCAGCGGTGTGAGGAGGAATGAAGGACCTCTGGAACTGAGAAGTTCGACAGCGGGGCACACTTATTCCATATTGGTGCTGCTGTTCAGCGACTCTGGGAATCTAGGATCAATTGTGAATGTGAAGAAGGATCTTGCTGAAATCCTACTTATGGAAATGGAAAAATTGACAGACAAGAGACAATCCGTCGATGGTCCAAGTCCTATTCGCTAAGCGCCTCAGTGGCGTGATCGGTATGGTCTTGGCTTGCCACCTTGGTGGCCGCGAGTTCGATTCTCGGGCATTCCACTGAGGGGTCAGAGATGTGTATTTCTGGTGATAGAAGTCCACTCTCGACGTGGTTCGGAAGTCACGTAAACCCGTTGGTCCCGTTGCTGAATAACCACTGGTTCCATGCAACGTACAAACTCCATACAAACAAACAAACAAACAAGTCCTATTCGCTAATATTAGGGAACAGATACTTCCCGTCACGAACCAATCTGTCTAAAAGTTTTTATATTTTGTTTTTCTAAAACATTGTCGTCGTCATGTTTTTGTTCCATTCCTACTACGAGGCGTTTGGTTAATCCTCCTTCATTCCTGTTATCAAATTACGTTAAGCCAAAAACGACATGATGAAGCTAGGGTCTTTTTTGACCGCGAGTGAAGCGAAGCGTTGGCCTCTTGCTCGAAGAAAAATAAATGTGGGTTTCAGAAAAGTACCGAAGCGAGAAGAGATTCCCAAAGCTTGACAGAGTGGGAAAAAAAGTCACTGAACAAAGCCTCCTTCGCTTAAAGCAATCTTAATTTACCTTTTCAACGAGATTAGAAGACTGTATCATACTTCACTAATTAGAGCAGCCTTAACTGGTGTTTCTCAGAAGAAGATACTTTTTGTTGGTATAGTTATAGTATTGTGGAGCTTTGTACTTACACAAATATGTAATATAGTATATATATCATATATTTATAATATATGATATATATTATCATATATATATATATATAGTTTGTATAGTTGTAGTATTGTGAAGCTCTGCACTTACACAAAATATGTAATATATATATATATATATATATATATATATATATATATATTCTATATATAATATATATATATATATATATATTACAAATAATATAAGTATTGTAAATACATATATATTTATACATATGTATTTATATGAATATATATACACACATATATATATGCATGTATATACATATATGAAAATACACACACACATATAGTATAT
>NC_061088.1:76016204-76018704 GCF_015104395.2 Macrobrachium nipponense
AGAGAGAGAGAGAGAGAGGAACCTTATTAGTAGGAAAAATGTGTTTTTAGGTAAACATTATTGGAGAGAGAGAGAGAGAGAGAAAGAGAGAGAGACAGAGAGACAGAGAGACAGAGAGAGACAGAGAGAGAGAGAGAGGGGAACCTTATTAGTAGGAAAAATGTGTTTTTAGGTAAATATTATTGTAGAGAGAGAGAGAGAGAGACAGACAGAGGCAGAGACAGAGGAACCTTATTAGTAGGTGAAATGTGTTTTTAGGTAAACATTATTGGAGAGAGAGAGAGAGAGAGAGAGAGAGAGAGAGAGTCAAGAACCTTGGTAGCAAGAAAAATGTGTTTTAGGTAAATATTATTGGAGAGAGAGAGAGAGAGCGAGAGAGAAGGGGGCCGGGTGTTCTAGATAGTCAAGAATGTTATTAGTAAATAAATAAGGCAAGAAATATGTGTTTAAGGAAAATATTAATAGAGAGAGAGAGAGAGAGAGAGAGAGAGAGAGAGAGAGAGAGAGAGAGAGGTTTCAGCCAATCTCCCTCCTGTCACCGTAAATAAATCCAACGGCAAGGCTTTGGTCACGGAGTTGAGTGGTTTTTTATAAAATACAGTCCACTTTCTTCTTTTCTGTTTGGACGTCTGAAGTGGAATAAATACAGGGTTGGCTTAAACACTAGCGTGAGGGATTCAAACCAGCCCTTTTGCCTCTGTGGGCGGAGTGTCGGTTGTACTATATCTTGATCGAATTTTATTAAAACAGACCAGAAGTACCAAACAACTTACAAATGACGAGAAGAACATTTAAAAATTTCCGCTAAATTATACATATACATAAAAATAACATCAAATACAAGAAAAAGTAAAAGTCATATATTCATAAAACCACTGCCCAAAACAGCTCAACACTTAACCAAGCTTTCAGCATCAAAGATAAAAACACACTAAAAGTAAACAACGTCAAGAGGCATAAGGAATGACAGAATAATTAGGCTAAAAACAAGGGGAAAGCAGAGGAATGGTTGTTTAAGGTTGGAACATTATTCTGTCATTCCTTGTGCCTCTTGACGTTGTTTACTTTTAGTGTGTTTTTATCTTTGATGCTGAAAGGTTGGTTAAAGGTTGAGCTGTTTTGGGTAGTGGTTTTATGAATATATGACTTTTACTTTTTCTTGTATTTGTTGTTATTTTTATGTATATGTGTAATTTAGCGGAAATTTTTAAATGTTCTCGTCATTTGTAAGTTGTTTGGTACTTCTGGTCTGTTTTAATCACGTGTGCATGTAATTTAAGTGTGAGAGTTGTAATTTTACCATTAAACTGTTTTAACTTTTCATCTATTGAATCTCGTAATCAGCCCTTATTTTATGTTAACATATACTTTATTTTGTAGAAATATTCCTGAAGATGTGGCGATGTTGTCACGAAACGTAGGATTAAAGCATAATGTGAATCTCTTTGTGTTATTTCCCTTGATCTTTATCGTATATATATATATTATATATATATATATATATATATATATATATATATATATATATATATATATGTCATATATATATATATATTATATATATATATATGTACATTTATATTATATCATATATATATATATATATATATAATATATATATATATATATATATATATATATATATATATATATCATACATATAAACATATATATATATCATATATATATATATATATATATATATCTATATATGTACATATATATGTACCTATATATTATATATCTATATATTATATATATATAATAGTATATATATATATATGTACATATATATATACTATATATATATATATACCTATATACATGCATCCATACATACTGTATACAAACAAACACACAAAACACAAACCACCCACACACCTCATATATATATATATATATATATATAATATATATTATATATATATATATAATATATATATATGATATACATATAGATATATATATATTATATATATATATATATATATATATATATATAGATATATATATACATGCATACAAACAAACACACACACACATAATTTATAACATATATATATATATATATATATCTATATATATATATATATATATATATATACATACATATATATATATATATATATATATATATATATATATGTTATGTTATATATAAAGTGTGTGTGTGTGAATTTTTATCACATCAAAGTAATTCATATAGCACATGCATTAAGCTACAATTGCCCTTCAATATCCAATTAGCTCACCTCGGAATTATATATTTTCATATGTGTTAACTAAAGGTTTTTTTTTTTAGTTGATATTGTTGGCGGCCTGGTCGGTAGAATCACTGAAGTCCTGATTTCTCCTCTGTGCGCTGGTTCGAATCCACGAGAGGCTGAAATTATTAACAACCAAAAAATTCGCCTTCGGTCAACATATTATATGAAAGTATATTAATTCCGTGGTAGAACGGATTGGATGTTAAAGGACATTTGTTGCTCAATATATATAT
>NC_061088.1:76023704-76036204 GCF_015104395.2 Macrobrachium nipponense
ATTTTCTTTCACCATTATGTTGTCCATCTTATGTGAAACCTTTCCAGGTGTATTTGACTATATTTCCATTAATAATTGCAATTTATATTTGGGAAATTACCAGCAAATACCCAAAAGATGAGATATTTCGATGTACACATTTTGCCCTCCCTTTCAGGCGTAGGTGAAACTTCCTTTAAGGAAATAAGTAATGGGAAGAGTAAGCCAAAACCTATTTACATGTAAATTAGTGAAGATAATTCCTCGGTGGGACGAGCCCATAGTTCCCGGGAGAACGGGATGATTGGACGTAATGGAAATGTCCCTTTAAACTACATTAGGCGGCGCATTCTATCGGCATTATATCGAATAAATTACACTCCGGTAATTTCCCAGCGGCGAATCTTTTAAGGCAGCGAGGAACGTACGTAGGGAGTCGGGGACAAACGCCATAGACGGCGCTCCGGGACATCCGAGCGTCGCAGCGCCGTCGTCATAACGAGGTCATTGTTGCGTAATTGTTACGGAATTGTAGCCGGCGACGTTATCAAATTGGAGTGCCCCTCCTTTACTAACCCACTCAGGACTCTCCCTGCGCTCTCGGCTTCAATTTGCCGAGTGAGTCCATAATTATATTTCGAGAGGTCTTCGAGTGCAGAATCCACAGTAATATACGGCAGGGCGCGGAGCATCTCCGAGGACTTCCTCTAATTGCATTTTCGCTCAAGGAATTCGCTGCGCTGTACGGAAAGTTCTTGAAGAGTCTCTCTCTCTCTCTCTCTCTCGTGTAACATGAAGACTTTTCCCCTATGACTTAAATATTCGCTTCAATTTAATGCAACATTCCTGTTTCATAATTGATGATCAATGGATGAACCACTTGCTCTTTGAAGGTTCCACAGCATTTAGTGCTTCTTACACTTATACAGGTTCCACAGCAGTTAGTGCTTCTTACACTTACACAGGTTCCACAGCAGTTAATACTTCTTACACCTATACAGGTTCCACAGCAGTTAGTGCTTCTTCATCTACACAGGTTCCACAGCAGTTGGTGCTTCTCAAATTTACACAGGTTCCACTACACAGGTTCCACAGTGATTTGTGCTTCTTACACTTACACAGGCTCCACGGTAATCGGTGCTCCTTACACCTACATAGGTAAAGCAGTAATCGGTGCCTCTTACACCTACACAGGTTCCACAGCAATCAGTGCTCCCTACGCGTTCAAAGGTTACACAGCAGTTAATGCTTCTTACACCTACACAGGTTCCACAGTAATCAGTGCTTCTTACACCTACACAGGTTCCACAGGCATAATCATGCTTCTTACGCGTTTCAAAAGGTTTTACACAGCAGTTAATGCTTCTTACACCTTACACAGGTTCCCAGTAATCATGGGTCTTACACCTTACACCAAGGTTCCCAGTAAATCGTGCTTCTTACACCTACAGGTTCCACAGTAATCGTGTTTCTTCTCACCTACACATCGGTGGCTTCTCCCACCTACACAGGTTCCACAGCAATTAGTGCTTCTTACACCTATACAGGTTCCACAGCAGTTAACGCCTCTTACACCTACACAGGTTCCACAGTAATCAGTACTGCTCACAATTTACACAGGTTCCACGGCAGTTGGTGCTTCTTACACCTACACAGGTTCCACAGCAGTTAATGCTTCTTAAACCTACACTGGTTCCACAGTAATCGGTGCTTCTCACACTTACACAGGTTCCACAGCAGTACACGTACACAGAAGGCTTACCAGTCCTGAACCAAACCTTTCAAATGCAATTCACTTTCACCTCTCTCTTGCACTTGGTATTATACTTCCTGGATCATAAGGACCTTGATGCTTATTCCTTATTACTCCGTCTGCCAAGGACTTTCCAGGAATTCCTTTCCAGGTATTGTTTTCCAAGTCTTCCTTTCCAGGTCTTCTTCATCTCTGATCTCGTAACGCTTCCAGATTGTATACTCTTTGGCAATTCTATCATCCTTACTTTTTTTTTTTTTTTTTTTTTTTTTTTTTGCGTGATCACACCATCTCTTAGTACTCAGATCCCTGCCCCCCCCCCCACCCCCCCCCCCCCCCCCCCCTCCATTGCTTAAGTCTGCCTTTTCGTCCGTCCTTCTTCGCATATTCATTTGCGTTCAAATTTAATCCAAATAATAATGTAAATGATTGAAAACTAATCAACTGTTTCGACCACAAGTGGACATCTTGAGTTCCATTGGCGGACGAAACTGTTGAACATTTTTTTTAACTATTTACATTTTTTCATTTTCCTATGTGGAATACAACTGAATGGTATGTCTTCGCGTCTAAAAAAAATTCCCACTATTATTCATGAACCTATCAATCATATACGGTTGCGTAGCAAGTGATGAGACTTAATGTGTTTTATGCTTTTGATGAGTTTTTATAATATCGTGACAGGTTATGTTTAATGTTATATGCTTTGCTTGGTTTTTCCAATATCAATACAGAGCATGTTAAAGTTTTGTTTTCGCCGGGTTTTTGGAATATCTCGTGTATGTTAATGTTTTATGCTTTCACTTGGTTTTTTGCAGAATAAAGACTGGGCATGTTAATGTTATATGTTTTCGCTGGGTTTTTAAAATATAAATACAGGGTATGTTGATATTTTATGCTTTTGCTGGGTTTTTTGCAGTATCCGGGTTATGTTAATGATATATGCTTTGCTTGGTTTTTTAAATATTTTTTTTAATTTAACGTTTCATGCATTCTTTCTGTATTTTGGTGTTTTTATGAGTTACTTTTATTAGATGGGATTCTTTTGTAACTATATATTATATATATATATATATATATATATATATATATATATATATATATATATATATAATATATATATATATATATATATATATATATATATATATATATATATATATAGATATATATATATATATATATATATATATATATATATATATATATATATATATATATATATATATATATATATATATATATATATATATATATATATATATATATATATATATATATATATATATATATATATATATATACATATATATATACATATATATATATATATATATATATGTATGTTATATATATATATATATATATATATATATATATATATATATATATATATATATATATATATATATATTTATATATATATATATATATATATATATATATATATATATATATATATATATATATATATATATATATATATATATATATATATATATATATATATATATATATAATATATATATATATATATATATATATATATATATATTTATATATATATATATATATATATATATATATATATATATATGTTTACAGTCATCTATACACCTTCTATCATAAGAGATGTGGATACAAACGGCTTTAGCCTATCTGTCGGCAATCAGCAGATATTTCCAGGATAAGGTTCCTTCCCCGATGCCTTCGTAACGGCAGACAAAATGAATATGGACTTATTTTCTAACCAGCTATATATATATATATATATATATATATATATATATATATATATATATATATATATATATATATATATATATGTCAGGCCGTAACGTAATTTTAAAGTAAAATCTCATTGTTTTGCCTTTTCGCACTGATGGCTTTTATTTTTCTATTTTTTGCAATTTTGTAAAACTAAGTTAAGTTAGGTATTTTGCTGTTTGTTTTACGTTAGTATCTATTTTGGTTAAATGTAGTGTTAATTTGCTTTGGTTGAAAAAAAGCTTAAGTTTTTGTGGCGCCATCTATTGAGTGCAGTTTGAAGTGCGGCCTTCCTCAGTGTTTTTGCTTCCTTGCCAAATTTGTAACTCTGTTTATTTTTCTTTATGGTGACTGGGAGTGTGGTAAGGAGAGGTGACTTGTGACTCTCCTAAAGTATTCTCGATAGTCTAGTTCAAGGCCGTTGAAAACTCTGGAGCTGCTCATCTGTCTGCTGTTGTGGATTATATATACATATCATCCTATTGTGAAGATTTCTCGCTTGTTCTTGGAGAACAACATCTGCTGTCATTGAGCTGCTTCTTAATGTGAAAGGCAGTTATGCATGTGAAGCTATATGTGGGAGTACGACGTGCAACTGTGATTTAAGTGGCCTACTGGCTTAATCTTGGCGTTGGCAGTTGTGTGTGGATCTGGGCTCGAGAGCCTTTTTCGTCTTTTATGGATGTATCCACAGTATCAGCACCAGAGTGGCCTTGTTGGAGCAAGTAGGGTGTCTTCTCTCAGGTAAGAGGAACATCCCCTGTATCTTTGGCGAGCCGTAGACTAAAGTGTGAATATTATCCACCAACGGTTTTGAAGTGCAGTTCTTCTGATGGGAGTGACGTTCTGTGACTGCATTTTTTGAGCGATATATGGACTCGTCTGTATTAGTACTGGTCTGTGTCATAGGACCAATCTGTTTATATCTTTATATACACCTTAAAGAGGGTGTAATTATATGGTTTTCAAAAGTGTGTTTGATAGTATATTTAATTATTGTGAAAGCTGTTCAAGGTATATTGTGAGTTTGTCATAGGAGTGTATATGTTAATATTAAGGTTTAGATTTTTATGTCTTAGGTAGGATTGTTTCTTTTTATATGTCCTTCCACTTCTTTCATTTCTATTTATTAATAGGTTAGCGTGGTGGGTAAATTTTTTTGGGTCCCTTAAGATTAAGATTTGGTTTCTTCACTATGAGTAGGGTTTAGCTTTAGTTATAGGTGACTCTTTGAGTTATTTGATGGCATTTTGTACATTATCAATTTATTACTTTTTGTGAGCCATCAGTGTTCGTACATTTATTGTGAAATAAATATTGTGAAATTTTTGCCTGTGTCTTTATGGTTTTTCCTCGCTCCTACTGATTTGTGTTTTTGTCACTGGATTTAAGACTAAAATAAAAGAACCCGTTATGGCTTCCTCCTAGAGGGAGTTCGTAACTATTATATATTAATATAGTATAATATATATAATAATATATATATAATATATATAATATATTATATATTAATATATAATATTATTATAATATATATTATATATTATTTATATATATATTAATATATTATTAATAATTATAAATATATATATTAATATATATTAATATATGTAATATATGGTATGATATATTATGTAATGTTGTAATGCATGGTAATATACCATTGTATATATGTATGTATATACAAACTGTTTTTATTATAGATATATACAATATTTACTATATATCTATATTATAGTATATTCAATATATATAAGTAATTAATACTATATATATCAATTACTTATATTAATTAATATATTATATATATAACATCATTATATATATATATATATTATATTTATTAGATATATACATATACAAAGAAAACCATTTGTAATTATTATACATATATACATTGTATATCATACCATACGAACATAACATTACATCATACACATACATACTACACATACATACATATATTACATAATCTAATATATATATATAAGATATATATAATTATATATATATATATATATAATATTATATATATATATATATTATAATATATATTTATCTATTACAAGTATATGTATATGTATATTATAAATATAATTTAATATATTATATATATATTTATATTATATTATAATATATATTTATATATACAATATATATATGTTATATACAATATTATATATATATATATTATATATATATATTATATATGTATATGTATATGTATATATATATTATTATATATATATATATATTATATATAGATATATATATGATATAATATATATATATATATACTATTATATATAGGTAATTATATATATATATAACAATATTATATATATGTATATGTATATGTATATATGTTACGCTCATTATTGAAAATTGCCGATTATTGAAAATCGGCAATAGAAATGCTGTAGCGGACTTTCAAACGGTTGTTTGTGCTGTTTAAGTATTTATTACACTAAAGATTTGGATGTCTGTAAATGCTGTTTACCCTTAAACGACCATTAATATGGTTACTGTCTATTTTGCTAGTGGTTGCTTCCAGGCTGTTTATATTTTAACGTTTAGTCTTTAGTAGCAAGGCTGACTGACAGACCATAAGTGAATACGCTCTTGTTTTAAATTTGGATAACTGTTTACATATAGTCGGGTGGACTTTGTGAGTGATATTAATATTTACTGTATTAGTCACTATTAAGTTGTATTTTGTTGTATCTATTTTATTCTTTGCATTTAAATATTTTGTCTTTATTTTCGTTATACCATAAGCAGTTCGCATTTTGTCATTACTTTGTGCAATTTTATTTGTCATTTATTTTGTGTTTTTTTTTTCTCTTCTTTGTAGACTTCACCGAATAAAGAGAAGTGGTAGAGGTGGTTTTCCTTGACTTGTGGAATCTCAACGTTGTCCAAATTAGTGAAGTAATCCCAAATCGACTTCTGCCATGGAGGACTTTGTAGCAGCGGACTACGAAAAATAAAAAAAAACTCGGATATACTTGAAGTCTCAAATTACCCGAGGGATAAATGGGCTAAAGGAACTCCTTGAAAAGGGCTGTACCGACAATGTTGAAATAAATCGCAGAATATCCATGATGGAGGGACGAATAAATAATTTTCAGGAAATTTTGAATCAGATGGAAAAAATTCTATCATGCAATGATTTAATATATAACAAAGAAGGTAATATGACCGAGTGGGCTCGCGATCTGGAGACCCAGACAGAGGAGTTGGACTCAAGAGCTGTCATATTGTCTTCTCTACGCTCGAGTTTTTTAGGCAAACACACGCCAACTGACTCTACAAAGGACGAAGAAATGTTGAAGCTTATCGAGAAGCTTTCGACAAAGTTGGATGATATTCGAATAGCAGAGAAATCACGACCTGCTATCCGAATTCCAGGTCTTCATGCACCGTGTTGGGATGGAGCACCCCGAAACTTTCAGTCGTGGAGGGTTCGAATGGACCAATACTTTGAGTCAGCTGGTATGACTGATGGTAAAGAAAAGCTCATGATCTTGTTAAATGGGCAACGCATTACCAAAAGTAGTTCAAGATACTATTGTGGATTGCAGTTCTGTTGATGGTGAAAATGGAGCTTGGAAAGGCGCCTAGAAGAGAAGGTAACCAACATCTGCTATCATACGAGATGTACTACTTGGTTTAGAAGCCTTGAAACCAATGAAGTCTACAGCAGCAAGGGAGATGAGACAGGTTTTGGATGGACTGACTGATTTTGCTCGGCGAATGAGAGAACTTGGTCAAGAAAGGGAATTGGATTCATTCATGACAATTGAAATTGCCAGCAGAAAAGATCGATTCTGGAATTTATTACGAATATATGCGGCAATCAAAATGTCTAATCAGACATTAGCAGAGTTGATTACATATCTACGGAGAGAAACAGAAGCTAGAGAGCGTCGAGAACATCCCCATTCCCTGAGTGATAATACTAACAAGTCAGCTGTAAACTATTTTAGAGACAAAAGCTCAGAATGTGATGAATCCTTGGCTACATTGGTTGATGATGGGAGGGCTTGCCCCTTTTGCATAGATAAAACTCATTTGATCATTAAATGTCCTATCTTTATATCAAAAACCAAGGAAGAAAGACGAAGGATGATTGTGAGCAGTAAGAGATGTTTCTTTTGTCTTAGAGCCAACCACAACGCAATCAATTGTACACGCCCGGATAAGAAACGCTGTGTAGATTGCCAACTTTATCATCATCGATTTGTAGCCTGCCCACCATACGGAAATAAAGTACAGCCAAGGACTTTTTCTGGGTTGGAAAGTTTACGGGCGGGAGGTACTTCTACTTTGAACGCGAATCTAACTCTGTCGGGAAGTGCTTCTGAGTGTAACATTGGTCGTGCACGGGAGGTTGCTTCAGATGCAGATGCAACATTCAACACAGTAGGGACCCTGAACTCAAGCCAGGAAGGAAAAATTCATCGACGCTACTCCCCTACAACGTATGTAGAACTGCAAGATGTTGAGAAAAAATGGCATCGCGTGGTTGCATTTATTGATACAGGTGCTGATACAACATTGCTTAAGTTATCCACAGCCAAGCATTTTGGCTTGCAAGGTGAACCATTCAAGTTTCGATATGGAGTAGCTGGAGGAGGCATTGCTGAGGAAAGCAGTGCCAAGTTTTCTATCCAAATTAGACCGGTGAATGGAATTAAGTCATACAATGTAATTGCAATTGGAATTGAGAAACCAGCCCATAACAGTCCTGCAGTTGGAGGGGATATTTTTGACGAGTATCCTCATCTGAACGCTGCCAAGGGAACGTTACCCACAGATGAAGCAGAAATTGATATCATCATTGGTTATGACTATTATTTCCTTACAATGCCAGTTGAGAGCGTAAAAGACTCTGTGTCTCCTGAATCGTCTCCAGTTGCCGTCAGAAGTATCTTGGGGTGGACCATTTTTGGAGGGAATATTCCAAAACCCAAACCACATGCTGCATCCAGGGTCCAGTTTTTGAATCATTTGGAGGATTTGCAGAAATTATATACATCTGATGTTGTTGGTGTCAAACCAACAACATTGTGTGTTTGCTCAGATAAGGAAATAGCAGAGTCTCAGTTCATAAAACATTGTCGAAATAAGCTTTGCATTAATGCGGATGGTCGCATGACTGTGGAAATGCCTTGGAAGCCTGGTTTCCCTGAAGCATTGGAGTGTAACAAGCCTCAAGCAGAAATAAGACTTATGAGCCAAGAAAAAAGATTAATTAAGAATGGAACCTTTGATGAATATAGCGAAGAAATCCAGAAATTAATTGACAGTTGCTTTGTCAGAGAATTATATCCAGAGGAATCCAGAGATGAGGGATGGTATTTACAACATCATGCTGTATATCAGCTACACAAATCAACAAAGGTTCGCATCGTATGGAATTCTGCTGCCAAGTTCAATGGCTTGTGTTTGAATGATGGATTTTACAAAGGGCCAGATTTCTTGAACTCTCTTCTGTATTGCCTTCTTTACTGGAGAATGAAAAGCATAGGAATTGCAGGCGATGTTCAAAAAATGTTTAATCAAATACTTATGGCTGAAAAGGATCAGAGATATCACCGGTTTGTATGGCGTTTTGATTTATCTTCTCCAATTCGTCACTGGCAGTGGCTGCGCCTTCCTTTTGGGGGTAAACCAGCACCAGACATAGCTATGATGGCTGTACGCACTTTGGCAGATACATTCAAGGAGGAGGAACCTATTGGAGCACAGTTAATTAACTGTCGCATGTACATGGATGATGTGATTGAATCATTTGATAAGAGTGAATTAGCTATTGCGGCCATGGATCAGGTGGATCGGATATTAGGAAAGGGCTCCTTCAGAATAAAAGAATGGCATTCTAATGACCCCTCTGTTGACCGATGCCCAGAAGACAAGCAAACACGAGTTTTTGGGTCATGTATGGGATAAGGCTACGGATAGTGTGGTGGCTATTCAGCTAGACAAATTCAGTGAGGAGTTTTCAAAACTAACAAAGCGGAAGGTTGCTAGTTTGGTATCAAAGTTGTGGGATCCTACAGGTATGTTATCTCCTGTAATAATTAGATACAAGATTTATCTTCAGGATTTATGGGCTAGTGGAGTTGGTTGGGATGATGAATTGAGTGAAGAACAAATCAAAATGTGGAAAGGATATGTTCATGAAATGAATCAACTAATTGGATTTAGACTAGATCGAATGATAAAGCCAGAAGATTCTCTAGGAGACCCTCAACTTCATGGATTTTAGTGATGCCAGTGAATCTGCCCTAGGTTCTGTGATCTGGCTGAAATGGAATACTTCTCATGGAGTAGAACTGAAATTAGTCATCGCAAAGTCTTTAGTGGCTCCGTTGAAACAGCGTTCTATTCCACGTCTTGAGCTTACTGCTGCTGTGGTTATGGCTAGACTTGCCTTGCTTGTTTTGCAAGTGGTTGGCAGGGTTAGTACCATGAAATTTTTGGACCGATTCAGAAGTAGTGTTGGCCGTGGGTTCGCTCTCCTGCTAGAACCTTTAAACCATTTGTGTCGGCTAGAGTTCAGGAGATTCAGGATGCTTTGCCAGGATTTTCAAAAGAATTTTGCTATGTTCCGTCACAATTGAATCCTGCCGATGCATTAACCAAGCCAATAAAGCAAGTGAACTACATGGATGGATCAATGGTCCCGATTTTCTTCTGAACAGTTCTCAAGATTGTGATTTTGGGGAACCGACATATGATTTTGAAAAGAAGCGTTGTATTGTTAAAGAGTACACACCAGAATCTCTTAAAAGGATCCAATTTGTTGGAATTTTGGCTGATGAGAGTTTTGAGGAAAGATTTTACAGAACTCTCTTCAGACTGGAATAGACTTGTACGAATAACTGCTTACTGCCGCCGTTTGCTATTACAACAAAACCCAGAAAACTACCAAAGTCATCTAGAACCTAAAGAAATACAAGAAGCAGAACTGGCTTTATTTTATGCAAGCCAAAAGCTTGACCCAAAGTTGGATGAAAAAGGCATTTTAAGAATTGGAGGCAGACTACATAAGCTCCATTTACCCTACGAGCAGAGGCATCCAGTTTTATTGGTGAGGAATTCTTCCCTGGCTGAAGCATTCGCTCAGATGATTCATCGATGTACAGGTCATCAAGGATATAGAGGCGCAATTGCTTTAGCTTTTAAGCGTGGAGTTTACATTATTGGAGGAGCAAGATTATTTAAGGATATTGCTTTCAAGTGTTGTTTCTGCAGAACCAGACGTCGCCTATTGTTGGGCCAACAGATGGGGGAACTGCCAAGTTTCAGAGGTGAGCCCAATACCCCCCCCCCCCCCCCCCCCCCCCCCTTTAGCAGAGTTGCATTAGATTTCTTTGGCCCTATCAAAATAAAGTTAACTCGTAATGCAAGCACTGAAGGAAGTATAATGATCATAACTTGCACCGTCACTCGTGTCATATCTCTTGAACTGGTCGACTCATTGTCTTCAGATGCTTTCTCTGTGCTTGGAGAAGATTTACTTGTAATCATGGAATCCATCCAGTTTTGGCAGTAAGTGACAGAGGACGCAATTTCATAGGGGCTCAAGAGAAATTGCAAAAGTGGATAAATTCTTGGAACGAGAGCCTAATAAAGGACAAGTTTGCAATTGCTGGGACAAAATTTGAGTGGAAATTCAACACACCTCACGCTTCTCATATGAATGGTGTTGAATCATTGATCAGAAGCTGTAGAAGAGGTTTAGACGCAGTAGCAGATTATCACCACAAGAAATTCAGTGCTTTGGAATGGCAAACAATACTGTCAGAGGTAACGTACCTTGTTAATTCACGACCACTCTTCCCAAACGGACCAGATCCTCTTGAGTCCCCCCCCAACTATAACCGGCAATGACTTACTGTTTCCTCACGGGCAACCTTCAGTTCTACAACCATATACCGGTAACGAAGTGAACTTGAGAAGCATGGTAGAGGTAGCTCAACAGAGAATTCAGATATTTTGGGAGACTTGGATTCGTTATATGCCGCCTCAGCTAGTACAAAGATCGAAATGGTTTCATCCCAAACAGAATCTTCAAGTTGGTGATTTGGTTCTTCTTCTGGAACCAGGCCTAAAGGGAGGTGTCGCTCCTCCTAGGGGACTGTGGAGGCGCGGTCTTGTTGAGAGGATTCATCCCGGAAAAGATGGGCTTGTTCGAAGAGTTACTGTTCGAACAGTGGAGAATGGAAAGGTGGTTCACTGGGAGAGACCCATTCATAAACTTTGCTTAATTGCTACGGTACAAGAGCTTCAACATGGATTCCAAGCTAAGGCAGATAAAGATGCTCAAAATTAAATTGGGAGAATTTCATTTACATTGTAAACCAAACTGATTTGGTCTCTCTCTATATGTACATGTTTCGAAAGTCCTTTAAATTATTGTGGTTCATTGCATTCTCCACTAGGCGGGAGTGTAGCGGACTTTCAAACGGTTGTTTGTGCTGTTTAAGTATTTATTACACTAAAGATTTGGATGTCTGTAAATGCTGTTTACCCTTAAACGACCATTAATATGGTTACTGTCTATTTGCTAGTGGTTGCTTCCAGGCTGTTTATATTTTAACGTTTAGTCTTTAGTAGCAAGGTCTGACTGACAGACCATAAGTGAATACGCTCTTGTTTTAAATTTGGATAACTGTTTACATATAGTCGGGTGGACTTTGTGAGTGATATTAATATTTACTGTATTAGTCACTATTAAGTTGTATTTTGTTGTATCTATTTTATTCTTTGCATTTAAATATTTTGTCTTTATTTTCGTTATACCATAAGCAGTTCGCATTTTGTCATTACTTTGTGCAGTTTTATTTGTCATTTATTTTGTGTTTTTTCTTCTTTGTAGACTTCACCGAATAAAGAGAAGTGGTAGAAGTGGTTTTCCTTGACTTGTGGAATCTCAACGTTGTCCAAATTAAATGCCTATTATTGAGAATGAGCAAGCGATTTGCCGATT
>NC_061088.1:76041204-76051204 GCF_015104395.2 Macrobrachium nipponense
CAGTGGGCCAAGTCACTGTTTATCGTTGTTTTTAAACCAGGACGCGGTTCTAATCCCACTGGTGACGAAGCACTTATCAATTACAATCCTCCTAGTGTAGGATTTTCCCAAGATCAAGTGAACTGGACATTAAACGTTATTTGTGGCTCATTATATGCGATGTTCACTATATATATCTATATATATATATATATATATATCTTATATATCTATATATATATACTAATAGTATATATATATATATATATATAATATATATCTATATATATATGTACATATATATATCATATATATATAATATATATAATAATTATTATATACATATATATATATCTATATATATATATCTATATATATACATATAATATATGTAGTATACATATATATGATATATAGTATATATATATATATATATATATATATATATATATATATATATATGTGTGTGTGTGTGTATGTGTGTGTGTGTATAATATATATATGACATAACTGAAGTACGAAGATATGGAACATGCTAAATATGTAAATAAATGCTAATGCGATGAAGGAAATTGAAGCAATGGAGTAATTGCTAGACCTTTTAGCACAACGGCCCTTTACTAGCAGACTGATGAGAAATATAAAATGAAGTTTACAACAAAGTTTGTATCAATGACAGATAACATACAGATATCCTATAATGACAGGGAATATAAAGGAGCAGATGCACCTGGAACCCAACACAGTTGAAGAATCGGTAGACCTTTCAAAACAAAGGTACATTTTTGAGAGGTTCTATAAAAGATTAGGGCCAACTGCTTGGAAGCATAGAGTCAATTAAAGGTTTATACAGGGAAAGAGACTGACCACCAAAAATAACCTTAAAATGAATAAACTGATTACATATATTTATAAAAGTACAACACTTAATATATTCTCCTTTTCACAAACAATGAAAATTTTTGCAAAATGAACATTAAAAAAAACTTTTAAACATACTAATACACAGAAAACTTATATAAGGTAACTAAATAGTAATTAATTCAGTGATTTTATCTTTAAGGTCATTCTTTAACATTTTACTAATACAGGGGTCCAAATAATGCATGCCAGGGCTAAGGTTGAAATTACAACTAGAAGTAAACTGTATTATAGCAGATTTGAAAAGAGTTTGTGAAGAGAAATTTTTGGATCTGGCAGACACTGAACTGCCAGTCGAATTTATCCAGTGAAAGTTTTCACTTAAATGAATGAATATTGCATTGGATGTTCGCGTAGTTTTGACAGAATATTTATGCTGTTTAATTCTCACCTCTAAATCCTTACTTGATTGACTAATATAAAAAGAGGAACAGTCCAAGCATGAAATTTGAAATATTATGTTCCTTTCCTCAGGACTAGTATTTTATTAACATTCCTTTTAGTGTGTTATCTTAGGAAAAAATCAGGTTGACATTAAAAGATTCTAACGATGATTTTATGGTTTCAACACCACTAAAACCAGTGAGGCTCATAATTGGCTGAAACTATCTCTTTGCTTAACTTTGAATCAGTCTGTACTTCATTTTCTCTTGAGGTTATCATCTCTGGAACCAAGAAAAATGATTCACCTTTGTTTTCATTTACTTCTTTTAGTCGACGGACTGTTTTCCTGCATCTCGGCAACGTCTTCAGAACTAAGATACTAATTGACACTATCAGTCGATAAATGATCAAACCGGAAGATAATTTCGTCTGTTGTTTCATTGAACTTAAAATAAAAATGAGAGAAAGTAACAAGAGTAAGAGTGCCTACGGCAACCTAAACGAGCGAATTCAGTTCAGAGATTGTTAAATGTTCCTTCACCACCACCACCAACCACCTCCACCCCCCCCCCCCCCCCCCCCCCCCCACCCCCCACCCCCCCCCCCCCCCCCCCCCCCCCCCCCCCCCCCCCCCCGCACAAAATCAAATCAATACAAAAACGTGAACATTTGTGAAATCTAAAATAAATAGTGAATCGTTATATAATAGAGTGGATGAAATAATGAGTACCGGAACCTAAATCCATTCAAAATCAATTTCAAGATTGCATGAAGGGTTGCTGCATGGTTGGGCGGGCCAAGTCCTGAAATGCCACATAGACGAGCGTCTACGCTGGCATCAGGCAGTCTAAAGGTTGAGTTTACACTAGGCTTCACACCGGGCTTCATAAGTCACTTCTGCCAGTGTATGCCTGCCCACCTGGGTGACGTACCGTGCTGCACAGCGCGTATTGCTTCTGTTACATACATGAGTGCTGTGACCGGTAGCATTATTTTCCCGACAGCCAAATACATCTCCATTTTTGTATGATGTTAATTTCACATTCCATAAACATGGATGAGGCTGATAATACTCAATCAAACAACGGATTTCTTCTCGCTTCCATTTCATGGTGATCACAGTATGATAGAGAACTGGATGACAGCTGACAGGTTACTATACTCTGTTTTTTTCCATTTGTCCATCCGCTTGTGGTGTTTGCGCATGGTAACACTGCGTCCCGGGCTTTAAATAATATCCTATTTCGAATATTAACGGTGTAATTTGCATACAGTAAATTATTAAAACACTTTCCAGTTGCAAATGTACAGCAAGACATCCTTTTATTTACCTAAAACTTACACATAGAGTAACTATTTAAAGCCCGGGACGCAGTGTTACCATGTGGGACCACCACAGGTGGATGGACAGATGGAAAAAAGCAGAGTATAGTCATTCGTCATCGGCGGATTGGCTGGGTCAGTCTTCAGCCATCGAACTTGCCTTGATGAGTTAGTGGTGCGGCTTGAGTCCTAATGAGCAGTCCAGTAAGCGGAGCTAACAAGAAGTTGTGAGGAGTTGGTGATGAGTCTTACGTTCCGTGAAGCCTAGTGTAAACTCGCCTTTAAGGTCCAAATCCTGAAAGCAGCAGTACATCTCTTATTCCCTTATAAAGCCTTCCTGTACAAAGTGACAATATTTGGACAGGAGTCCAAGCTGGTATACAAGACCGTCGTTAACCAAAAGCAACCAAGCAAGTAGGGTGTAGTAGATGGAGACAAATATAAGTCTTGTTAACTCCTAAGAAAATGAAACTTTGGAAGAAAGAGAGGGATATTCCTGATGAAAAAAAAAAAGAAATGCCGTTTATCACCTCCACGGTGGCTTACGCTTAATCCTCCTTTACTTACGGAGATATACGAGATACAATTAGCGAGCTCCATTATACACATTCTTACAAGTATGTCGTGGAAGGGAAGGGAAGAGGTGCGTGTTCTCTTTTTCTTTAGTATAGTTCTCATCAGCATCATTAAAGATTAAGATGTGTATTTTTTTAACGGGACTACCAGGATAACATCCCTGGAAATATCGTTCTCCTTAGGATTAATGGAACATTTAATTCCCCCCCAACATTCTCTCTCTCTCTCTCTCTCTCTCTCTCTCTCTCTCTCTCTCTCTCTCTCTCGGGGTGTTTATTTGTGTGCTTGAATGTTTGACCTCTGTGTGTGAATGTGTGACATATGTGGTGTGTGTATGTGTGTGTGTATGTTAAAGTGCGTCTGTCCCAGGGCAAATATTTTTTTTAAATGGGAAGTTTTCCTTTTCCGGAAAAAAATAGGTTTTAAACAAAACATGATTTGAGTCAAGTAAAGCTTATAGATAACCTGAGAGAGAGAGAGAGAGAGAGAGAGAGAGAGAGAGAGAGAGAGAGAGAGAGAGAGAGAGACAGAGACAGAGCATCTGTTCCATGGCAAAATGTTTATAATGGCAAGTTTCACAGTAAAAAAGTTGAATATTAAGAAAATATGATTGAAAGCATTGTAACGATTACAGATCACCTATGTGTATATGTGTTTATGTGTCGGAGAGAGAGAGAGAGAGAGAGAGAGAGAGAGAGAGAGAGAGAGAGAGAGAGAGAGAGATGGGGGGGTGGGATCTGTTCCTTTTTTCTCAATTAGAAGTTTCCCTCCCCCAGTAAAAATAGGACCTAACAGAGATATGATTTGGGACGAGTAACACCTTTGAATAACCTCCATATACTGTCCTCAGTCTGTGCACCCATACGCCCTCCAAAGATCGTGTGCTTGCACGCGCTAGCAGACACAGGTAAACGTCATGTAACTGACCTTCCCAAATGACATTCCGCCTTCTAATTCTTGAGACCGTTGTAGCTAAACTCAATTTAATGTTTAAAGAAGAAGATGCTGTTAACAATGTTCATGTGAACCGGTTCATGCATCCTTGTAACTTGGAAATCATTTGATTACCTTTACACACAATCACACGAATGATTATATATATATATATATATATATATATATATATATATATATACTATATATATACATATATATATATATATATATATATATATATATATATATATATATATATATATATATATATATATATATATATATATAACTAATCAACACATGAGCACGTGTTTCACTGACATCAGCTTCTGACTCACATCGGGATCGAACCCAGGTCTCTTTATATATATTATATATATATATATATATAATATAATATATATATATATGTGTGTGTGTGTGTGTGTGTGTGTGTGTACGTACGTATGTATCCATTTATGTATACACGCGCATAAATACATGCATACATATTGTTAAAATTATCTTCAGAATTCACTACAATATCAGGCGTTGCTCATTATTGTGATTCCTTTAGTAAAATTAGTACAATAAACTTTCCTACATACTGAAAAAAATCATATGCCATGACAATCAAGTGGAAGATATATTTGGAGTAATCTGTACTTAGGAAAGTAGGTTAATGGCCCTTTAAATTTCATTCGAATTACTGAGATTACTTATAAAGTAGGGGTAGAGGTCGGGGGTGGATATAATCGCTAAATACTCGTAATTTATCTAAGTGGGGAATATAAATTAGACTCCCTTGTTAATAAAGGAAAAATATAGTCTCTTGAAGTCTATGATTTGCAAAGTTTTTTATTTTTTATGAATCTCACATACAAAGTCTTGCTTTCTAATTTAAGGGATCCTAGGCGTAATCTACTCGCGTAAATAGCAGCCCGGGTGAATTAATATTTCGAGCTCCACGTGTCAGAAAGATAACATAACTTTCTGCTCCATTTGAAGTTGAGTGTTACGCCGCATATCTGGGTTATTTTTGAGACTTCGCTCACGTAGGAGGAGGCGTGTGTGTGTGAAGTCGAATGCTGGAAAATTATGTATCTGTCAAAAGTTTTCTACTTTGAAGTGACGGGTACCTTAACCTTTGTTAGAATCTGAAATAAAGATGGTATATTCCATGAGGGGGTAGTGCCATCAGTGCACCTCATACGGGGCACTGTGGTCATTATTTAAGGTTATTTGCAACGTTCCTTCGGGCTGCTAGCTGCAGCCCCTTTTCATTCTTTATATTATATACTTCCGTTTATATTCCCTTGTTCCATCTTACTTTCCATCCTTTCCTGGCACTTGTTTCATTGTGCAACTGCAGGGATTTCCTTCAGATACACGTCTAAAGCATTTTTTCTCTGCATTTCCGTTTCAGCGCTGAGTGACTGCTTAGGTCCCAGCACTTGGCCTTTGGCCTGAATTTGATATTCCAGTTCCATTGCTCTATGTCCTAGGCCTTGTAAGACCAATCTTCATGTAACCTGGAAGGCCTTGGTAAGTGATGCCCCAGGCCTAAGGAGACTGCAGCATTTAATGTCCCGAGCCTTAGAAGATTGCATCACATAATGTCTCAAGTCTTAGAAGATTGCTGCACCTAATGACCCAAGCCTTAGGAGACTTCATCACCTAATGTCCCAAGCCATAGAAGAGTGCAGCACCTAATGTCCCAAGCCCTAGAAGAATGCAGCACCTAATGTCCCAAGCCTTAGGAGACTTCATCACCTAATGTCCCAAGCCTTAGAAGAGTGCAGCACCTAATGCCCCAAGCCTTAGGAGACTTCATCACCTAATGTCCCAAGCCTTAGAAGACTGCAACACCTAATGTCCCAAGCCTTAGGAGACTTCATCACCTAATGTCCCAAGCCTTAGAAGAGTGTAGCACCTAATGTCCCAAGCCTTAGAAGAATGCAGCACCTAATGTCCCAAGCCTTAGAAGATTTCTGCACTTAATGTCTCAAGCCTTAAAAGAATGCAGCACCTAATGTCCCAAGCCTTAGAAGATTTCTGCACTTAATGTCTCAAGCCTTAGAAGAATGCAGCACCTAATGTCCCAAGGCTTAGAAGATTGCAGCACCTAATGTCCCAAGCCTTAGAAAATTTCTGCACTTAATGTCTCAAGCCTTAAAAGAATGCAGCACCTAATGTCCCAAGCCTTAGAAGATTTCTGCACTTAATATCTCAAGCCTTAGAAGAATGCAGCACCTAATGTCCCAAGGCTTAGAAGATTGCTGCACCTAATGCCAAGCCTTAGAAGATTTCTGCACTTAATGTCTCAAGCCTTAGAAGATTGCTGCGCCCAATGTCCCAAGCCTTATAAGAGTACGCCACTTAATATCCCAGGCCTTAAACGTGAAGGACTGATCACCTAATGTCCCAGGCTTTGGGAGACCACAGCACCTAATGCCTCAGACTTGGGTAAACCAGGGTGTGTAATGTATCAGGCACTGGAAGACTAGGCTATGTAATGTTCCGGACCCAGTATGCCTCTAATAGGACTTAGAGAACTAAGGTATGTAATACAATGTAATGCTCCTGTAAAGAAATATCAATTATTGTAATACCATGCGCCCATTTACAGTTATTATTATTAAATTCCAGTCATAGACCAGGTCTCTGTGGTCTTCATCATGAAAATGCAGACTTGAGCTGTTAAATAAAGCGTGTAATCTGTAAGTCCATGGTGGATTGTAGCCACTGTGGTGGCGAGGGTATTGGGCTAGCAGTCGCATCTCAAAATGGTAATGACACCTTCTGAAGTGTGGAATATATATATAATATATATATTTTCATTGTATGTGCGCACACGCGTGTAATTGAGATTCAAATAAGAATTCGTTTATACTTTCCCTCCTGGAAAATATTTTCTTAGTCCTTAACTCTGAGACAGATAATTCAGCCACAAAAGCGGCTCAGCATCGCAGACAGGACCTACCACTTCAAAGGCGACCTCCCCCAACCAGACATCCTTGGCACAATCCCGAATGCTAAGGATAGCGCAAGAAGACTGTAGCGTAGTGTAGTGTGTAAGTTCTAACTTTTATAACCTCTTATGGTGATCAATCAACGTGAAATCTGCCACGAGGGAACAGTTCCGCCACGCTCTCCTCTCCGGAATGTCTTCGTAGCTGCAATATCCCCGCCTGATGGATGTCTTCCCTCGCTGCCGAAGGCCCCCCCGCCCAACCCCCGAACCTTCGCGCCTCGAATAGTCTAGGCCGAGTCCTCCTCCTCCTCCTCCTTCCACTGTTCTTTCTCTGTTTCTCTCGGTCTCGACAGTTTTATTATCTCCTCTTCTTGCTGTCTCGTACATTACGTTTTTGCTGTTCCTCCCCTATGTGTATTTGTTTGTATGTGTGTGTTTTTTTTTATTTTTGACGGTTCTGCTATAATAACAGAAAAGTTGTTGCCATTAGCTCTCTCTCTCTCTCTCTCTCTCTCTCTCTCTCTCTCTCTCTCTCTCTCTCTCTCTAAAAAGTTACTATTATATAGCCTAAAAATAATTTTCGAATACATTTTGTTTGTTGAATCTTTAAAAGCGAGAAAACTTTCATTTTTGCACATTTTTTTTTTATTATGAGCAATAATCCGTAAGGGGTAGTGACATCAGTGTGCCTCATACGCTGCGTTGTAGGTATTACTTAAAGTTCTTTGAAGCGTCCCTTCGGCCCCCTAGCTTGCAGCCCGTTTCATTCCTTTTATTGTACCTCCTTTCATATTCTTTTCCTTTCCTCTTTTCTCTATTCCTCATATATATTCCATTCCTATATATATTTTTATATAATATTATATATATATATATATATATATATATATATATATATATATATATATATATATTGCATTTTTATCACATCACCGTGATTCATATACATGCATTAAGCTACAAAATATAGTTTAATATCCAATTCGCTCTACCTAGGAATTAGTATATTTTCATTTATGTTAACGAGGGGGAATTAGTATTATTATTTTTTTTAGTTGATAATAATTGCGTTGACGTGGATTCGACCCACGAGAGGACGAAATCATTATCAACTGAAAATAGAAATTCCCCTTCGGTTAACTACATACATGAAAATATATTAATTCGGAGGTAGAGCGAATTGGATGTTGTTAAAGGACATTTGTAGCTTAATGCATATATATTATATATATATATTATATATATATATATATATATATATATGTGTGTGTGTGTGTGTGTGTGTGTGTATACGTATATGTTTGCTAGTAAACGTTGGCACACGAGCATGTTTTGGCAACGATGGAAACCAACACTCTTTGTGATGATAATTTTAACCGATTGTATCTCTCTAGCAAATCCCGAGATTAGGTTTGGGTTTAGCCCGAATATGAGGGCAATAAATATATAAGGAATAATGGTAATGGTCTTTCTCTTAAGCGACAAAGGAGGCATTCACTTCCGTTTTAATCTGTCGTTATTTTGATCTCATTATTTTTTAACCTATTTGTTCCTATTTGTTATCAATATCTATGATATATAACCATATATGTAATATATTTATATATATATATATATATATATATATATATATATATATATATATATATATATATAACCATCAATGAAGGGAAGAAGGACACACAGATGTATATGCTGTCTTTATTGCGACGTTTCGTAATTATCAAGTTAATTACATCATCAGGCTGTTAAAATGAAAAATAAATTTCCTAGTAAAATTGTAAAAACAAAACTAAAAATTAAAAATTCAGAAATGCAAAAGCTAAAAAAGTTATTCTTACAAGTGTACAAAATATACACATTAAAATTAAGGAAGTTGAATTATTTAAAAGGGCATACATTAAAATGAAAGATAAATGAACATAAAATAAGCCAAAATTGACAAAAGATTGAAAGCAGCAGTGAACAGTTACAGAACAAAGAATTTAAGGACCGACCTAGAGGAGTGACGCGTTAAACTAAACGTAAACATAAAAACATAAATAAACAACACAAGTCAAGACAAATACAGAGGGGAGGAAGACGTATGGGTGTTCAACGACGGAACAAGTTGTTTAATAAAAGCGATTCTAGAATAACAAGGTCGTGCGGGTTGGTGGTATGGCCTAAAATACAGAAGTCTTTACTATCGATATATGTTTTACATATTTTGGAGTGATTTCTAATATTGGAGTGTTCTGGGTTTGCAATCCTGCTGCCAGTACGGAAGCTTATGCCACGATGAGAACTGGCAGCAGGATTGCAAACCCAGAACACTCCAATATTAGAAATCACTCCAAAATATGTAAAACATATATCGATAGTAAAGACTTCTGTATTTTAGGCCATACCACCAACCCGCACGACCTTGCTATTCTAGAATCGCTTTTTATTAAACAACTTGTTCCGTCGTTGAACACCCATACGTCTTCCTCCCCTCTGTATTTGTCTTGACTTGTGTTGTTTATTTATGTTTTTATGTTTACGTTTAGTTTAACGCTGTCACTCCTCTAGGTCGGTCCTTAAATTCTTTGTTCTGTAACTGTTCACTGCTGCTTTCAATCTTTTGTCAATTTTGGCTTATTTTATGTTCATTTATCTTTCATTTTAATGTATGTCCTTTTAAATAATTCAACTTCCTTAATTTTAATGTGTATATTTTGTACACTTGTAAGAATAACTTTTTTAGCTTTTGCATTTCTGAATTTTTAATTTTTAGTTTTGTTTTTACAATTTTACTAGGACATTTATTTTTCATTTTAACAGCCTGATGATGTAATTAACTTGATAATTACGAAACGTCGCAATAAAGACAGCATGTACATCTGTGTGTGTCCTCTTCCCTTCATTGATGGTTATTAATATGGATTGACTCCTGGCACTAAGCTG
>NC_061088.1:76056204-76061204 GCF_015104395.2 Macrobrachium nipponense
CACTCGTGTTACACCCTGTAGCCGTCAAAGAGCACCCCTTGATTAAAGCAGTAGGTTTTTCTTGAAAAAAAAAACAAAAAAAAACATATGAAATAGACTTAAACGAGAACGTCACCTTTCATATTTCTTATCCTTTCAGCTACTTATAATATGCTTATGGTAGGAGGTCTAATAGGTATACATTTGAAACTAATTTGAATTAATTTCTATTTAGAAGAAATGAATAGCTACAGAAAGATCAACCTAAGACAGCTTCAAGGAAAGTAAGCCTTTCTTAATGTATTCGTCAGTTTTGACTCCCACAGCTTTCCAAGGTGTCCAAATGAAACAAGATGATATGCAAGGAATTCGATAAAAAATAAGACTGAATTATATTCGTTTGATTTTTTAAGATTGCTTTTTGACTTTGAATAGCTAGGTCTGAGTTAATTATGTTAAGCAAAGGATAAGAAGAGAGGCGAACATGGCTAATAAAACAAGAATGATGGAAATAGTCAAATAAAGCAGATTATATATATATATAATTATATATATATATATATATATATATATATATATATATATCTATATATATATATATATATATATATATATATATATTATATATATATATATATATATATATATATATTTCTATATTGTCGATTTAAATATTCATTAATATTACGTATCCGAGAGGGTATGCTGCTGAAAATAGACCTAGGCTAATCATGTGGGAAAATCAGAAGTCCAATTTAGGCCCACTAAATGTGTCATGCAAATTATTTTATTGATCATAGAACAAAATTAATTTAACTAAACATCGTTTTCAAATAATGTTAACGCCTTGACGTATTGTTTATCGGCTGTAGGAGACGAAATGACAACACCCCAGTGCAGTACGATACGTTGATTAAAGACTCGAGCGGCAGCAAAGCCAACTTCAAAATCTTCGGTATGCTGTCACGAAGCTAGAGTTGAGAATAAAATTAGAAATCATGGACCTATCGGTATATATTTTCCTTACTTTGCAAAATAATTATCTTTAATACGTTGAATAAGTCTACTCAGTTCTAATGTAATTTATTTCAAGTATAGCACCTTTGAAAGGAAATTGTTATTCATTGTTAAGTAAATAATCTGGCACCTGCATATGGCAATATTTCCATAACGAACAATGAATTAAGAAACTACGCCAATTCTTCGTTGGCTGTCTGTACCTCGGCATAAAGTATATATCAGCTCATTCATTTATAAGACCCCGTAAGGTAGGGGTGGGGAGGTAGTGCTGTCAATGCTCTTCGTGCGGTGCACTGTAGGCATTGCTTAAGGTCCCTTGCAGCGTGCCTTCGGCCCCTAGCTGTAACCCCTTTCAGTACTTTTACTGTGCCTCTTTTCATATTCTCTTTCTTCCATCTTATAATCCACCCGCTCTACCAGTTGATTCACAGTGCAACTGCTGTGAGGTTTTCCTCCTGTTACGCCTTTCAAACCTTTTACTGTCAATTTCCGTTTCAGCGGTGAATGATCTCATAGGTTCCTTTGCTGGGCCTTTGACCTAAATTCTCTATTCAATTTAATTCAATTCATTAAAAGTGAACAGACAAAAAAAAAAAAAGCATATCTGTGTTGCCAAGTTACATGGCAGTCCAGTTTCGGTAATAACATATGGATTGACTTGACGAATTATTGCTAACTCGCTCTCCTCAAGGTTGGTTTGAGCCACGGCGTAATAATTCGAGTCGTAAACAGTTTTATGTATCTATGTTTGCATATATATATATATATATATATATATATATATATATATATATATATATATATACACACACATATATATATACATATATATCTGTATGCTTATAATATATATTGATGTGGTTGTGTGTATATATATATATTATAATATACATACATCATATATATATATATATATATATATACTATATATATATATATATATATATATATATATATATATACATATTATATATGATATAGTATATATATATACCATATATATATGTATATATATATATATATATACTAATATATATAATATATAATATAATATATATATGTGTGTGTGTGTGTGTGTGTGTGTTGTGTGTGTGCGCGCGCGTACACGTGTGTATCTAAAATGCACGGGACTTTTTCACCTGTTTTTAAAGGGCACTACCTAATCCTAACTTAGCCTGACCTAACCTAACGCCAAAGTTTCTTAAGCAAGGTCATCCCAGCCATGTTATTCTCTGGCATTCAGCCAAAAAAATAAAGCTTCTCTTTAATTCACAGATGTCACAGCGAGCATATGAAGAAAGGGTAATAACCAAAGGCTTGCATGTCTGCTCAGTGGGATGTCATATCTCGCATGTCCGATGGTCGTAACTTTCACTTCCTTTAGTGCAGGAGCTGAGGTCTGAAGTCACGTAATGTAAATATAACCAAGTCCAAGCCGGTCGTGGGTAATACTCGTGGATGACAATAATTAGGTGTTGGGCTAGGTCGTTCTTGGATGGCGCATTTGACTTTTCTAAGGGATGGCGCATTTGACTTTTTAAGGGATGGCGCATTTGACTTACTAAGCAATGGCGCATTCGACTTTCCAAGGGATGGCGCATTTGACTTTTCAAGGGATGGCGCATTTGACTTTCTAAGGGATGGCGCATTTGACTTACTAAGGGATGGCGCATTTGACTACTATCTGATGGCTCCCCCCTTACATGGTAGGGGGATAGTGCCATCGGTGTCCCTGGTTGCATGGCACTGTGTAGGTATTATTTAGGATCTTTGCGGCGTCCCTTCAGCCTCTAGCTGCGACACCTATCATTTATTTTGCTGTACCCTCTTTATTTTTTATTTTTTTTATCTTACTTTCCTGAACCCTCTCCTAACAGTTGTTCCAAAGCGCACCTGTTGCGAGGTTTTCCTCCTGTTACATCTTTGTAACCTTATCCTGTCAGTTTTCCTTTCAGCTTTGAATGACCTCTTAGGCCCTAGCGCTTGGCCTTTGGCCTAAAGTCTTATATATTCCAATTTCAGTTATCTGATGCCCAGGTGGACTGTTAAAAAAAGTTACTGATATATTCTGTGTCATTTTATGAGGTTGTGATTTATGGAGGACAGAATGCGCCATGAGAAAAAAAAATTTCGGGAAAAATAAAACCAATCCATCATCTCTTGTGATGTTCAAATATTAACTTCTCCAATATTATCATATCATTGTATATATATTATATATATAATATATATATATATATATATATATATATATATGTGTGTGTAAATATATATTTGTACAAATATATACGTATATATGTGAATTTTTATCACATCGTGATTCATATATACATGCAGTAAGCTACAGATGTCCCTTAATATCCAATTCGCTCTACCTCGGAATTAATATATTTTCGTATATGTTAACCGAAGGGTAATTTTTTAGTTGATAATAATTTCGTGCTCTCGTGGATTCGAACCAGCGCACAGAGGAGAAATCAGGACTTCAGAGATGTTACCGACTTGGCCAAGTCGGTAACGACACTGAAGTCCTGATTTATCCTCTGTGCGCTGGTTCGAATCCACGAAGGGACGAAATTATTATGAACTGAAAAATTCGGATAATAAAGGACATTTGTTGCTTACTGCACGTATATATGTATATAAACACACACAAACACACACACACACACACACACACATATATATATATATAGATAGATAGATAGATAGATAGATAGAATAGATAGATAGATAGATAGATATGTATGTATTTTATTTACGCATGTTCATATATACTTGCAACATTTTCTTAAGAACGAAGAAGCAGAGCAGATCCAAGCAAGGGCAACACGAAACAGCGGGACAAGTGAGAGGCGTAATAAAGATTATACCACACAGTGTAGAAATAATCTCGTGACACGGCGGACGGGTTGAATATTCAATGGCTTCAATCTCTCTCTCTCTCTATCTCTCTCTCTCTCTCTCTCTCTCTCTCTCTCTCTCTCTCTCTCTCATTGGGAATTCTGTCACTCGTCGGCTTTGCTTTTTATGATGCGTATACAGATGCATTAATAATTGTCTCTTATCCCTCGTTCTATATGTGCATGTATGTATGTATATATGTATACATATATAATGTATTGGTACATATATATGTAGTATATTATGTTATATATAATATGTATATCCATAATATATATGTATGTATGTATACATATATGAATATTGTATATAATGTATTGGTACATATATATGTATATATATTATAAATAAATGTATATCCATACTTTATATGCATGTATGTATGGATTATGTATGTATATGTATATATATTATATATATACATACTATACATGTATGTATGTATGTATATAAGTGTGCGCTAAATTTCTAAGTAAATAGTCATATATATTCTGTTCTTTCTCCCTCAACCTAGACGTCTCACTCACTATTCGATCTGTAAACATCGTCGGTGATTTCCCAGGCACCATTTCGACGTGTTACCTGATGTCCTCTCATAACAGAGGCGTTCTCGTTGACTAAGAAAATGCAAAACGTGGAGCAAAGGACAAAGCTAAGACGAACCGAACAAACGCAGGGCAGCAGACACGACAACGGTTCCCAACTAAACTTCAAGGGTAAATGTTCCTTCCTAACTAGCCCCAAATCTTGTCTGGAGGGGGGTGGGCGGGGTAATTCGCTTAATGACAGGCGGAGGGCAATATTCCGACAGCGGCCATAATTAAGCCAATCTGTTTTCAGAGGCCCTGCGACTTAATGGGGCATACGGCTGTATCAATGGTGGACGAGGGCATGGGGGTAAGGGGGGGAGGGGGAGGAGGAGGAGGAGGAGTGTGCATGCTGCTTACAGAAAGATAAACAAAACCTTTCAGGAGACTTCTGGTTGGGGATTGTGACGTAACACATTTCGATTAAAATTCATTATAGGTTTTCCGTTGCATGTAGGTTTCTCGACGGGATTTTGAGGAGAAATAGATAAGTAAATTAAGTGAATAAAT